>NW_020176571.1:3581400-3658565 GCF_003031525.2 Neophocaena asiaeorientalis asiaeorientalis
AGTGAGAGAGACTTGCTGCAGGAGAGAAACCAAAATCTACAGGTTGGGTACTCAGAGGAGTGGGACCGTCTCCAGCCTTAGCATGGGGGTGTCTTCAAGTGTATTTTAATGTGCTGCTAAAAATATCCCTTTCTATTCAAATGGAACCAATGTGTCTGGGTCTGTCCAGGGCTGGATGCCTTCCAGCACCAGACAAAACAAAACAGGAGGCCAAGCGGCACCCGGGCCTCTCTCTCCTACGAGCCCCTTGCTTTGGAGACGAGGCTGTGGGCGCGAGGTTTGCCTAGGTAACCCGTCTCCCTGGGGTCCTGAGCCACGCGCTCCCAGCCACAGTGGGTGGACCCTGGGACACCACCCAGCCTGCCTCTGGGGACTCAGGTGCATCAGGGGCGCGTCTGGTGTCTGCATCCACCCTGCGTGGTGACGGGAACTGTCCCAAAGGAGGCTGACGCACCTCGTACGGGCACACGGGAAGACAGGGGATGGACAAGTTGACCTTTGTCCTGGTCAACCTGCTCTTCCAGCTGGAGGCATCCCTGGCCCTCCTGGCAGGAAGACCTCACGGTCTGCAGCCTCCCCCCAGATATCAGTGTGTGTGACCGCAGCATCCCCCTTATCTCTCACACAGGATGCAGGAAACAAAGTAACGATTTGGCGTTCTGGCGGCTCCTGGGCTTATATAATCACACCACGATGCCTGCGGGGGATACTTGGGAGAATTCTTGGCAATTTTTCCAAAGTTAAACACCAGGCATTGGAGAGTAAAGGCTTTATCTTGGGATCACCTGTGATTTCAGATTTTCTCTTTTGTTCAACTAAATGGTTCTTCTCAGATTTAAGAAAACAGAGTCCTTAAGTGAATGGCAGGGAACGTGGGCAAGCGCCACAGGAGGGGATGGAGTGCAGGGCAGGTGCTCTGAGGACACGGACACGAACATACCCGCTTCTGCTTCTGGATGAGCCGCTCCAGTTCCTGCTCCTTGGAGAACAGCTTCCGTTCCAGCTCCTGACTGCATGCCTGGAACCTCTCCGTGTCCTGCCAAGCCGGGAAGAAGGACACATGAGGCCCAGATGCACCGGGATGGAGATTTTTTTCCCCCCACCTTGAACCTGCTCAACAGCAGGGAGGGGCCCGCCCATCCTTTGGGGTCTTCCCACCACATCCCAGGGCTTTGGTCACCCGCCTGCCCTGGCGGATGGAGAGTGCGCCCAACGCCAGCTCCCACCACGTATGACATGTCGGATGACCGCCTCCCACAGGAGAGGCAGCGTGGGTTAGTGGGCGGGCACCGAACGGGGAACAGAACAGGGGCTGAGCTGGAATCTCAGGCCTCAGGCTCCTGTCTGTCCACTGGAAGATGGAATGTCCTTCCGGCTCGTTTATTCTGTCCATGTTGGGCGCAGTCATTCAATCCTTTAAACTGCCCTCCCTCTGAAAACACAGGGGCCCCACTTCTTCCTCCTTCAGGCGGGTCTACGCCCTCGCTGTGTCCCCGCTGGGACGGAGGGCTCCCAAGCCCCGGGGGGGGGTCTCTCCCGTGAGCTCCACAGCCCCTCCCCCCTGCCCTAGAACCGGCCTTCCCCACTCAGGGATGCGGAGACCCCAGTGATGCAAGCGGGAAGGGGCCTGGTCGTGGGACAAAGAGGAAAGTGTGCAGCTGGCAGGATGCCTGACACTCTCACCAGAGCCTGATCCGGTGTAAGGGCCCTGAGTGGGCAGCGGGAGACTTGGGGTCCAGCCCTTGCCTTGCCCAGCCTCCCTGCTTTTTTCTTCCACGTCGCTGTTTCTTGGGAAACATGCTCTCTGCTTGTCCGAGGCATGGCCGCGGCGCAGGCCAGGTAGGAAGAGAAGAAAGCATCATAGCCTCCATATAGCTCACCACAGGAGCCCCACGGGCTTTCCGTGATGTGGAACGACACCTCCCCAAGGAAGACAGTGGTGAGACTCAGCCCTAGGGGGCAGCCCTGTCTGGAAGCAGCAAGGTGAGGGGACAGCAGCCCCCGTCAAAGCCCAGGGCTCTTCCTCAGCCCCTCATCTGGGGACGCCACCTCGTTCCTCAGCCCACTTTTTTTTTTTTTTTTTTTTTTTTTTGCGGTACGCGGGCCTCTCACTGTTGTGGCCTCTCCCGTTGCGGAGCACAGGCTCCGGACGCGCAGGCTCAGCGGCCATGGCTCATGGGCCCAGCCGCTCCGCGGCACGTGGGATCTTCCCAGACTGGGGCACGAACCCGTGTCCCCTGCATGGACTCTCAACCACTGCGCCACCAGGGAAGTCCTCTCTGCCCGTTTTGGACAGGTCAGCGGGGCTCGGGGGGAGCCTGTGACCGTCCTCGTGTCGGCCACACCTGACGGTGGAGGCAGGGTATGACCAGGCAGCCTCTGCTCCCAACGTTTGCTGCAGGGAATCTTGTCCACCCCGCTGGCTGGGGGTGGGGCGAGCAGCTCCAGGACCCCCAGCTGATGCCGGCAGCCCCGCAAAGGCCAGACGGAGTATCTTAGCGGCCCTGCCGGGCACAGAGTGCTGAGGGGGTCACGGCCAGTGAGATGCCGAGCGCCAAGCTGGCCAGAGGGTGCAGCCTCTCAAGCTGTCATGAACTGTAGACCACCAACCTCACACGGGGCCAGGCCACGCCTGCGCGCCCAAAGGCTTCGCAGCACGGCCAACACGTGTTCACGGCTCCCACGCGTACGCAAACAGCATACATCGCAGAGCTGAGCCTGAAAGGCGTTTGGGGCTCAGAGGCCTTGAGAAGGGAGCAGCCGGGCTGGGGGGTGGGGCGCGGCAGCGGGGTCAGAACCCCCAACTGGGGCAGATTTGCCCTGGAATTCCGCCCCCCCCCCCCAGCCCCGACCTCTTTCCGTTCCCAGTCCCCAGGCGTTGACCCACCTATTGCTTCTGGAAGCAGCATCTTTCCTTAGCTATGACCTTTGACTTGTAGTCATGGTGGGGGGGAGGGGGCCGAATGCCGCCCCCCACCCCCCCCAGAACTCGGCCCCTCTGTGCACAAAGCCACTGGGGTAAAGGGAGCGGGTCTACTATTGCAGGGGATGCGGGGGGTGGGGGTAAGGCTGAGGCTTCCGGAAAAGCCCCCCGCCCCCGTAGGCTCCGCTCGGTGAGGAGATGCGTGTTCTCTCTGCCTGTTCGCCTTCACTAAGGCTGGATGTCGGGCGAGGGCGGTGCCAGCCAGGACGCATTAGCACTCTAAAAAGGAAGGCGAGGGGGAGGTCTGGAAATACTGCCCAGCCTCCAGAGGGCTCTGGGTGGAGAACACAACCGGCTTTTTCTGGAAAGCATTCTGACGCCCTCTCAGCTGGAAGGGCGTCTGTGATAAGAAATGGGGCCGTGGTGTGAATAATCGGCAGAATGAAGTGAAACGCTGGTTTAGACCAACCTGCCTTAAGGAGCAGGGGAGCAACGTGACAGCGGCTCAGGTTCAGCCTTTAGAGGCAGCAAGCCGGTGACGGGGTCTCTATGTTCAAAATTCATACGTTGAAACTTAACCCCAAGGAGATGGCCCCAAGGAGGTGGGCTCTTTGGGAGGCGATTAGGTCACGAGGGCAGAGCCCACCAGAGTGGGATTAGTGCCCTTGTCCGATACCCCAGAGAGCCTGCTTGCCCACGTGAGGACACAGAGAAATTGGCAGCCTGCAACCCGGGACAGGGCTGTTACTTGAACCCGACTGCGCTGGCACCCCGATCTTGGACTTCCAGCCTCCAAAGGCGTGAGAGATGAGTGTTCGTTGTTTATAAGCCACCCAGGTCATGATATTTTTGTAATGGCCCGAACTAAGACAGGAGGCCACCTTTCAACTCCAAGACTTTTCCGCTGAGAACCCAACAAGTGGATAATCCGAAAATGGATAAGAGGGAGTTTCCTGTAGCTCCGTCTGATGACTATGTTCCCCTAAAGGATCCTGCTTAGCCTGGAACAGGAAGGGATTTCACCAGTTCTGAGCTCCCAAGACAAACAACGGGGCTTGGTGGAAGGCTAAGTGCCTAAGAGCAGGAATGTGAGTTTTACGTTTTCCCCCTTGGAATTCGAGAAGAGTGGCACTTGAGTTGTCTTGGGAATTAAAATTCCTAGGTTTCCAAGGGGAAAGGATGGGAAGCATCGGCTCTAACGAGGGTCCCCTTAGGGGAGCTGCTGGGCGTGGAGTGGCACGGGCTGTCGCGTTTGTGCAGGCTTGCCGTGGAGGTCTCGGGAGCAGCTAACGTCAAGCCAGG
This sequence comes from Neophocaena asiaeorientalis asiaeorientalis, assembly GCF_003031525.2. Lineage (NCBI taxonomy): Eukaryota > Metazoa > Chordata > Mammalia > Artiodactyla > Phocoenidae > Neophocaena > Neophocaena asiaeorientalis. The sequence continues at coordinate 3,585,626 of NW_020176571.1, forward strand.
CTTCAGGCTGCTTCAACTGGTAAAGCCCCTCCATCCTTCTCTGCATTGATTCCTTGTTCATTCATTCACTGATTCAACAACTACTTGTTGAACGCCTGCCTGCTGTGCTCCAAGCACGGTGGAAGTGCTGAGGGTACATTAGTACGTAAAAGGTAAAGATCCCTGCTCTTTGGGGCTTACATCTTAGTAGGGCGAGACAGACCACAATCAATAAAAATAAACCGGGAAATTATATGCCATATTTGAAGGTGACAATGGCCTTGAAAAAAATAAACAAAGCAGGGAAACAGGAAATCAATAGCGCCATGCGGCACTGCAATCTTAGATCCGGGGCTGGGGAGAGGGCGTGCTCAGAGCAGGTGGTATTGCAGCCCGGCCCGCAGAGCCAAGCCCCGGGAATGGACTCTTGCCTTCAGGAGAAACTGCTCTTCCTCGCTTTTGATTTGCTGTTCCATCTCCTCGTAGAGGTGCTGGATCTCTTCATCATAGGCAGCACTTTTCCTGCACAGGTGACAAAAAGAGAGCGCGATGAGATGCCTTTATCCCCCAGTGGAGCTCTGGGTGGCGTGGGTGACCATGGCGGTCGGGTCAGCCAAGGCTGCAGGGTCAGCTCCCCGGGATCAGCTGACCACTGAGGCCCAGCAGGACCCTCTCATCCTCCTATCTCCCAGCTGTCCCTCCCAGGCATCCCTGGGTCCACCTTCCTGTCCTCTGCTTTATCTCAGCACCAATCCACGCAGCCTCTGTGACACTCACCGTCCTATTGCCCACTGATCCCTATATGCCTGCTGACAGCATAAAGGTGTGTGGTGTGGGCTTCCTTTCTGCGTGGTTTCTTGGTGTATCTGTTTCCCACTTTGGGCGCTTTCTCTCTACCTGGTTCCATCAGCACCACCTTAACTGTACACTCCTGGAAACTATGTGCTGAACTTTGCGTGACCCTCATTTCTCATAGGATCTCAAAGGGTTCCATGGTGGTGACCACCGCCACCATCACGATACCCCTAGAAAGGAAGGGGGCCACACCTGTCCAAGGGCTCACCCATCTCGGCACAGGGCCATGGGAAGGGTGAAGCTGGGTAAATGCCGATGGCAATAGTGACACGCTGGGTTCTCAGCGTCCCCTCCTACTCCAAAGAGCCCCGCAGGACAGGAAGTACGTAGCTGGCCTCTCTGCTCCTACATGGAGATGAAGACAGATACGGCTCTGGGGACAAGGTTTGTGGGTCACCCCGGGATGCCTCCTCTTTCTCTCCCAGTAATAGATCCTCCTTCAAGTACTCCCCCAAGTTCGCACGGGAAGGACCAGGTATTAGCATTCGAACCAAGACTGGAGATGATCACATGTGACATTCCCAGGGGGTTGCACCTCTACACCTCTTCTCTGACCGGGCATGGAAGGTCCTCTCTGCCCCTCGCTCCCTGCCCTCCGTCCTGTTAAGGAAACTCTAGGCTCCAGCAAGCAGGCTTACGTCATAGCTCTCCAGGGCTGCTTTGAACCTGCAATATACACACCTACTGCCAATTCTGGTACCTGCCATTCTAAACTCAAAAGCTGGCACTGCCTTGTTCTTTATTCAACGATGGAGGCGTTTATAATTGAAGAAACAGCCCTGGTTCTCGGTTCTAAGAGGTACCGGAGAGATTTCGGAAGAAAACGTCAAGGATAGGAAAGCATTCATTCCCCTGAGCCTTCCGTCATTCAAAGTCCCACCTCCCTGTATCCCCAAGTCCCCCTGGGACTCCAGTCCAGCGCCAGGCCTCCCCCGCCGCCCGAGGCTGCACCACAGCCCAGAGGCTGCCCCTCCCTCACTCGCTACCTGTGCACCACATGCACAGGCTGCCATTTTGACTGGCATCCTTCCAGTTCTACAGAAACCACACAGCTGACCCAGACGAGGGAACCGGTGTGGATCTGCACGGTCAAGGTCACTCACCTGTCTGAGTTCCCTTTCTTGGTTGTATCCCCAAGACCACAAACCCGACTCTGAGTGAGTATGGCACTGGCCCAGGGTGTGCTCAGCAAGAGGACACAGCTCTCCAAGACTCCTCCAAGCCAAGGCTCTGTGTTCATCACTGGGCTTCCCATCCCAGGAGTAACAAACGTCTTTGAGTGAGGACTGTCTTCTTGGTAAATGACAAATGTTTGCATTGTTACTTTGGTTCTCAGCTACCCCATGACAATTACAAGAAAACCTTGGCAAGAAATAAGGAGTCGAGGCACCTGCTGTTGCATAGGGACACCTCAGGGACAGAAATGATACAGTGGAAAGGAAATTTCAGAAACAGAGATGGTCTTCCCCTGGTGCCTGGAGTTATCTTCCTGTGCTGGAAGAAATTCCAATGCTACGTGGTAAACGGTATCCAGGAAAACTTTAGAGACAATGATTCCAACTATATAAGCACCAGGGAACTAATAAAGTGATACGAGAAAAACTTAAAAATGGATTTGACGCTGCCAAAGCAACGCTAGCTACAGTCAGGCACATAAGCTGTGACCGTTTAGGCCTAACAACCGTGCAGAGCATTAATTCCACATTACCATTAAATGTGTTATATTAACTTGAAGTTTTATTGGATTAAATTAATAAACTCTATGCTTCTCGTGCTCCCATGTCAGTCTGTTAGTCGTGAAGTAAGTCATTTTGCAAATTGCTACAAACAAACAAATGGGGGGAAGAGAGATGTAGCCTCTGAATGGCACCTACTCCCAGCCCTCAACACAAAGGATGCGCCCACCACAAAGAAGTCCTGGGATGCAGGCGGGCATCCGCGATCCTGGGCCCACACTGGATCAGACATGGAGCTCATTCTTTGCAAACGCTCTTGAACAAAACCAGCCAGCATCCTGGTAGGCTGCCGAGGCCTGAATGTCTTCAGAGGATGAGCCCTGACCCAGGGCCGGACACCCGAGCCCCGGCAATGAGATCATTAAGGTGTTGTGCCCACCACTCCCATCACCAAACCAGCTCAGAGGGCAGAAGACCTCCTCCGATCCCAAAGTAGTACCTGTACCCCCGGTTCCTCCCAGCATCATCTCGATGACCAAACGAGAGAGCAGGTTTGCAAGGTATCTGAACTGCAAAGTCCTAAATGGATGTAAGGGATTATTTATTATCGTAATTATTATCATGGGCTGCGGGGGGCAAGGGCTAACACTCTCCAAGGGGAGGAGGGTCTTTGTTTCAAGAATAAAAGGGTTGCTAGGTTTGGAAAGGGTCAGAAGCAATCAGCAAGATGAAGAACAGGAAGCTTAGTCAATCAAACCTCCTGTCGGAACGAGATCCATTCGAGATGCAGGCTGTGTGTGAGCAGGGGCTGCAGAGAAATTATTTTTCTGGGAGAAACAATGGCTAGAGACACTCTCAAAACACCTGGGCAGGGCTTCCCTGGTGGCGCAGTGGTTGAGGGTCCACCTGCCGATGCAGGGGACACGGGTTCGTGCCCCGGTCCGGGAAGATCCCACATGCCGCGGAGTGGCTGGGCCCGTGAGCCACGGCCGCTGAGCCTGCGCGTCCGGAGCCTGTGATCCGCAACGGGAGAGGCCACAACGGTGAGAGGCCCGCGTACCGCAAAAAAAAAAAAAAAATCTGGGCGTATGACTTATGGTGCTCCAGCCGGGCTTACCACGTTCTGCCATCAGAGGAAAGAGGCAACGGATTATGTTTGCTTATTATACACCCCTTTGTTGCCACTATTTCTAAAACCACTCAGATTGCCTGACGCACACAAACACAGACTTTGAAGTCTTCTCCATGAGTATTTCCCTGTCTGTTCCAACGCAGTGACCCCCTTCTCTGACCTCGGAGGACACCATATGTCTTTATGTGAGCATTTCAAAGTCCTGAACTACTCTTTCCTTTGGGTTTATGCTGTCTTCACTAGGTTACGAACACTCAGACATTGATGTCACCCACAGGGCCTGCGCTCAAAATGTGAATGCTGAAAATCCGTAAGAAATAAATTTAAGACTTTGGATACCAGACTCAGAAGTGCATGGGCGGACCACATGGCAGGAAATACCAGATTCCAGGGGAATTGAAGAATTTCGGGGTTGGAAGGCTTGTCTGATCCAACCACCTATTTTTCCAGGGTTAAAATCCTCGCCACAATATCTCCACCAAGTATTTACCCAGACTGGGTTAGAACACCTCCAGGGAGAGGGAATGCTGGATCTCTAAGCAGCTCTTTCATCTATGGACTATTCTGGCTCATAGACATGTGTCTTTCTATGACCTTATCCTGCCTCTGTGTAATAACCCTTCATATATTTTAAAACAGCATTAAGACGTCAAGGAGTAGCCTTGGGTTGCGGTCATGCCTCTCCACTTCCTCCAGCCATGTCTCACATGGAATTTTTCTTTTGGAAGTCCCTTCACCATCCCCTTTACTCTTCTCTGAATGGGCTCTAATTGAGCTTTCTCAAGCCATAGCGTCGCAAACTGAATGCCCAGTGTATGAGGGCTGATCGGTGCAGATTAGATCTCTCTTGCTCTAGTCGCTGCCTACCTATTCATGCAGCCTAAGAGCACATTCACTTTTCTGGGCAGTCACATCACATAGTTGATGAACGCTGAACCCATTTGTCGACTAAAACCTCGAAACTTGATGGCAGAGTGACGGTTTTTGTTTTAAAGATGGTGCGACTGAGGGACTTCCCTGGTGGCACAGCGGTTAAGAATCCGCCTGCTAATGCAGGGGACATGGGTTCAAGCCCTGGTCCCGGAAGATCCCACATGCCACGGAGCAACCAAGCCCATGAGCCACAACTACTGAGCCCACGTGCCACAACTACTGAAGCCCATGCACCTAGAGCTTGTGCTCCACAGCATAGACAAGCCACCACAACAAGAAGCCCACTCGTTACAACTAGAGAAAGCCCATGCACAGCAACGAAGACCCAAAGCAGCCAAAAATAAATTAATTAATTAATTTAAAAAACAAAGAAAAAGGTGGTGTGACTGAATCATATCTCTCCCACCTTGTGCTTTGGCCATTGGTGTTTTGGATTTTGGCAAGATCTCAAATGTGATTCTGTTAGATTTTATGCCTGTTAGATTCAGTCCGTCTTTCTCAACTGTCACTATCTTAATGGATCCCAACTGGTGGCCCAGTGTATTCAATGACCTTCCAAATGCTGTTGATACTTTAAGTTTTCAATCATAATGTAATCTAAATAACCTATAATGTTGGTTTTGATTATTTAATTTATCTGAGATTTACTTAGAAGAGCATTTTAGGGACTACTCTGGTGGTCCAGTGGTTAAGACTCCGAGCTCCCAGTGCAGGGGGCCTGGGTTTGATCCCTTGTCAGGGAACTAGATCCCGCACGCTGCAACTAAGGAGTCCACATGCCACAACTAAAGCTCCCGTGTGCCATGACGAAGATCCTGTGAAGCCAAATAAATAAAATAAATAAATATATTTTTAAAAAGAAAAAAAGGAAGAGCATTTTAAAAAATATATAAACTGTTGGTTTCTAGTTTTATTGTATTATAGTAAGAAACTTTATTGGTAAGGGATTACTTTTTGGAATCTATTAGCCTTTCCTTTGTATCCCCATATTGTCAATTTTTACATAAGTTCTATAACAAGAATGTGTATTCTACTGCAAGGCACACAACTCCCCATGCATCTCTTAAATCAAGCTTGCTGGTTGATGGTTTCAAACACTTTGTATATTTGATGTGCTTTTTTTTGTTTGTTTGTTTGTTTGTTTTGCGGTACACAGGCCTCTCGCTGTTGTGGCCTCTCCCGTTGCGGAGCACAGGCTCCGGATGCGCAGGCTCAGCGGCCATGGCTCACGGGCCCAGCCGCTCCGCGGCACGTGGGATCCTCCCGGTCTGGGGCACAAACCCGTGTCCCCTGCATCAGCAGGCGGATCCTCAACCACTGCCACCAGGGAAGCTCTGATGTGCTTTTTGCTTGACTGATATGTCAAATTTGAGATAAGTTTGTTGAAGTCTTTTAAACTTTTAAAATGCTTTTAAAGTCTTGTTTTTATCAAATGTTCTTTGTTTTTCTAAGTTTCTGCTTTTTGTGTTTTGCTATGTTGTTTGGCACATACAGGTTTATATTAGTTGTATCTTCTCTATGGATGGACCTTTTTTTTTATTACTACAAAATATTCTTCCATATCTCCCTTAATTCATGTCATTGGTAAACATGTTGAACACAAGGAGAACAGTGTGTAATGGAGCTCTCTGAGCTATCAATTAATTACATGTGAGCATAAATATGCAACCTGTCTTCTATTAACCACTCTGAAAACACTCCCTTCCCCCAGGACAGTGTCTAATGATTTCATCCTATGATATCTATGCCTAGTTATTTTGAACAACACAGGGAGGAGGAGACAGAGAAGAGATAGATAAGAGAAGGGAGGGAGAGAGACGTGAGTTCTCAGGGGGGCGGGGGACATATGTGTGAAGGAGCCAGGGAGAGTGAGTAAGAGTCACGAGCACTAATTATTTATCCTCTCCCTTCTGTCTCACTGTGATAGCTGCGGAGCCTCTCTTGTGTAGTCCAGGGTCGTGTAGGTCTTAACCCCCTGCTGACACCTACAGTGGGCTCAGAGCTCATTAGGGCCAGAGTGAGAAGGCCTCGGTTCAAATCCTGCTTTTGACATTTATAAGCTTTCTGGCCTTGGACGAGTCACATTACCTCAATGAGCTCGAGGTTTTCTGTATCTGGAAAACCAGATGGTAATACCTGTATTAGAAAGAAGTCATGTGTAAAAAATGGGTACCCATGAACTTATCTACAAAACAGAAATAGAGTTACAGATGGAGACAACAAACTTATGGTTACCAGGGGGTAAGGGGGGGAGGGATAAATTGGGAGATTGGGATTGACATATACACACCACATATATAAAACAGGTAACTAATAAGGACCTACTGCATAGCACAGGGAGCTCTACTCAATACTCTGTGATGGCCTATATGGGGAAAGAATCTAAAAAAAGAGTGGATCTATGTACATGTATAACTGATTCACTTTGCTGTACACCTGAAACTAACACAACACTGTAAATCAACTAGACGCCAATAAAAAATACTTTAAAAAGAAAGAAATCATGTGGACTTAGTAAGATCATGCTTGTGGAAAGGTCTAGCAGACCCATTACATCACCACCAGCATTAACGAGCATTGATTGACTACTTCATAAAACAACATTCTGGGTAACGTAATTTAGACTTACCGAATGGTCTCTGCCCACCAGGAATTCAGCGTTTATGAACTCCAAGTCCACGCGTAAGTGGCGTGGAGGAAAGGAATAGGCAGAAGAGGCCACACACCACCCCACGGTGCCAACCCCACCCCATGGTGCCTTCCTGAGCTCCAGCCGACATAATTCTGTGACCACACAGCCTTGGCTGAGTTAAGTGGAGGAAGCTACCTGCTCCGGCAGTGGGGCGGGTGTAGAGTTATCAGGGGAAAGGTTAAGAAAGGCTGAGTCCAGAAAAGGGAGATGTTCAACAGTGGGGGGAAGGAGAGCAATTACATACTGGGGATGCTGCCAGGGTAGTGATGGATTGAAAAGGATGGAACCTACTGAAAGCCAGGGTGAGAGGCCCAGGTCTGACCTCGAGGATGCAGTGCCACCCAGGACGTCTGACTGTGGTGGATGCCCCCTCTCAGAAGGATGACTGTGTGTGTGTGGGGGGGGGGGGGTGGTGTGTGCACGTGCATGGTATCAGGGGTACTGGAGATCTAAGGATGGGACACGTGGGAAGCAAAATGGGCCGGAAGTAGTGATGCTCGTGTCAATACAAGGCTTAAGTTCAAAGAGGCCTTCAGAGAGAATTTGCAGCGAGCAAGGACTTTCCCTGCCAGCCTCCCACAGGTACTGTGGAAATTAATTAAGCTTCACAAAGTGCACTGCACACAGGGAGTCAAGGTACCAGGCTAGAACAGAGCATTAATACTCAGTTCCACCGGGGTTCCAGCTAATGGCACACAGGCCGAGCCTTTCTGCTATAGAATATTACTTGGTCAACATATTTTTTTCCTGTTCCCTCTCTCCTTTGCCTTCACTTAGGAACAAAGGGTCTCAGAAAGTCATCTGGTCCCGCCTCTAGGCTCTAGGCAGGGTGTGCTGAAATCATTCCAGGAAGAAAAGCAGCATCTTCCTTCCCTAAATGAAAGGATAGTCTTAACCTTGAACAGAACAAATGGCATTCTTCTACAGTTTAGATAAATTTCAGAAGCTTGAACTCAAAGCAGAGCTTCAGAAATGGCCGCTGGCCTCGGAGAGCAGTCGCTCTGATCTCATGTGTTTCCGTGTGGACCGACAGTGGTCCGATCCACAGGACTCTGGTTTGCAAAGCCTGGGGAAAGGCAGATGCAGAGAGAGGAAGAGTTCCCCTCCCATCACAGACAAGTGTCCTGTATCCCATGTGAAGGAAGTGAGGATCGGGGCAGTGCAAGTGGCCCGTGTGTGGTCACCTGGTTCCTTGGGCCAGAGTGGGGGAAGGATCCAGGCCTCGACTCCCACCCCATGTGCAACTACAGTACCACACTGCCTTCCCACCATCCTCAGTTTTAAGACAAATATCATACGATATTATTTGTGGAATCTAAAAAAAAAAAGATACAAAAGAACTTATTTACGAAACAGAAATAGAGTCACAGATGTAGAAAACATCTGGTTTCCAGGGGAGAAAGGGGTGGGGGATAAATTGGGAGATTGGGATTGACATATACACACTACGATATATAAAATGGATAACTAATAAGGACCTACTGGATAGCACAGGGAGCTCTACTCAATACTGTGTAATGACCTATATGGGAAAAGGATCTAAGAAAGAGGGGATATATGTCTATGTATAACTGATTCACTTTGCTGTACACCTGAAACTAACACAACATTGTAAATCAGCTATACTCCAATAAAAATTTTAAAAAAGGAAAAAGAAGGAAAGAAAAGAAAAAAAAAAACACCTGACAACTCCAAACCTCTGCATTTAGGATTGTCAGCATCCAAATTCCCTCTGGGGTCGGTCAATTGTGGAGTGAACACGCCCTGGGGTGAGGAATGGGGCCGAAGGTCTGGAGGTTGCCCCCTTTCCCGGGTCTCCACCCCCGCCCCCGCCCCTCACGTTCTGATCACGGACTGAAGACCCTGGGCCAGAAACATCTCAACGAGTCTGCTATTTGCCGGAGAAGAAAATGGAAGCAAGTTCAGCCTCCGCCAGCTTTGCCGTGGGGATGAGAACAGTCGTGAGGGCCTCAGACTCACCACTGCCCTCTGCCGCCTTCCCCACGCAACTGCGGTCTCCGGCTGCAAAGGGAGGCTCTTACTAGAAAAACCCACTTAGGGTTCCCTTGTTCCCCTGAAATCAGTCTCTCTCAGTGAAATCAGTCTCTCTCAGTCTCTCTAACGCCTCTCTGTCTCTGTCTCTGCCTGTCGCTCTCTCTCTCACAGGCACCCAGCCCCACACGATGAGGGTGGAGGTGAATGAAAGGCAAACATAAGAGTTTGTAGAAAATTCTGCAAAGGCTGTAAAATCGCCAATTGGATTTTCAAGATGGATGGTTTCTCCCCAGTTAGATTCTGCTGCCTTGTATAAACCAACTTTGCAGCTTTATCCCATCCGATAAAGCAAACCATTTCTCATCAGTCAGGTTTACAGAGCATGCCGGCGGTACGCACACAGCACACAAATCGACCTCACCTTTCCAGCTGCTCTCGGGGCCAAGTTAACAGTGAGCTTCTGCCTCCGATAATAATATACCAATACAAGGACACGTGCGTGGCTCAGCTGTGGCCTTATGGCCTGCAGCCCTCCCCAAGAACTTCCCTCCACGCTGAGAACAGGAGTGGAATTATAGACTGGAAGGGCTCCTGGGCGTGCCTTTTGCAGGCTGGTGCCTTCTGGAGAAACAGGCTAGAGCAGCATTTCTCAGCGGGGTCTGGGGTCTGCCTGCATCAGAACCCCTGGGGAACGTGTGCTAAGATGCACATTGCTGGGTCCCCTGCCCCCAAAACACACTGATTTAGACCCCCTGGAGGAGGGACCTGGGAATTTACTCTCTAATCAAGAGTCCCTGGTCATTCTGAAACAAGCTAACATTCAAGAACCACACAGCTAAGGCTCGTCACAAGTGGTGCATGAGGGCCACCTGCCATGCGTACGAGGCTTTAATTGCTGCCCTACCTGGAAGCAAGGCCAAGGAAATGATGACCTCCCCGCCCACACACACACACGTCACAGAACACTAGTTCCCGGGCTTGTGTCAGGTGCCGGGATCACGGCTGGGCTGCCTGTCAGGTTGTGAGACACATTCCCTCCTGGTCTGGACACCCTTGCAGAGCCGAGGGAAATTGGTCTAGACAGAAAGCTGCAGGATAGTGGCCGGGTGGGAGCTGCAGGCGAAGCCCTCCCAGAGCCCCACTCCCGAGAAACTGCCCGAGGCCTGAATCATTTGGACAAGGACAGACTGCGCAGAGGAGGGACTGATGCCCGTGAGGGTGTGGGGAGCATCGGAAAACTTGTCAAGGCCAAGGGTGGTCCACCGAGGATGCAGAACAGGCTACCGAGCTGCAGAAGACTGAGAGGGCTGCCTTTGATCTTGAAAGCACTTTTCTTCAAAGAGCTCAAAGCACTCCCCAGACACAGCCTGATCCATTCTTACCCCCATCCTCCGCGGTAGATCTTGGTAAGGAACTCAACCAGGGCAACTCCTCTGGCAGATTCCAACGCGGGTCCAAAGTCAGAATCCCTTGGGATATTTTATACGCGCAGACTTGGAGCCCTCACCGCAGACCAAGGCAACGGGGCCCTCCTGGAGTAGGGCCCCAGCATCCCCTACTGGTGAAAGGTCTGAAGTTCCTGCTGCCTCCAGGCAGCATGGTTCTACATCTGGAGAGCTCAAGGTTTTTTTTCCAGATCAACATAATTGGGCAGGGTGCTTTCAGTGGCAAAGGAATTCGTAGCTCTGACGGCCAGAAGTTCCTCCTCACGTCAAACCACGCCTCCCACGGTAAAATGTAAGGTTCGCCAAGCCTCTGCGTGGTGCACACAGAGAAAAGCGGCTCGGTTGCAATCTGACCCTCTCCTCCTCCGAGGGAAGTGGAGGGAATGCAGTCCACTCTGGAGGTGCCGCAGACGAGCTGGGCACCAGCCCAGGGCCCTGCATTCCACCTGGCCCCCACCTCACCCCGCCGGGCCGTGGCTGCTTCTCAGTGGACACGCGCCAGTGTCAAACACTGAACCCAGAGTCTAACTCAGATCTGAGGTTTTCTCACCTTCTGTCCCAAAGGCAAGAGGGTGGGAGGTTGAAGGCCCCCAGGCTTGCCTCTTTGCTCCCGACATGCAGGGTCAGAAAATAAAATACACGGCCGGGAGGAAAGGCCTGGAGTTGCTTCTGACACTGCCCTAGAGCCTGGGCCTCCGGACATCAGCTTCAAGATGTCAAGCCCAAGCACTGCCCCCGCTGCATCCTCCCTCCTAGAGGCTGGAGGTGACCCTGGAGGATGCCGCAGGGGGGCCTTTCTCACTCACTGCAGTGAAACTGTAACCCTGAGGGACACGGCTAGGCTGGGGACCTGGGACCAGGACTCCCCCCACGTCGGTCGCAAGTCTCTGGGCCCCGTGGGACAGAGAAATGAGGTGTGTGGTTCGGAAAAGGGGGAGGCAGCTGAGGCCACTGCTGCCAATGGCCACGCTGTCAGGTGTTTCAACAGCACGGGGACTTCCTGGTCGGCTGTGCGGCAGAATTTTTACGGCTCTGCCTCACTGGTGTGATCGTAAACTCCTCAAAGACGGGGACTCTGTGCTCCGTTGGCTCAGCTCAGCCTGGCACAGAGTAAGTGCCCGTTACACGGCAGCTACTGGTCACACGCGACTGTAGCCCGGTGCCCAGCCCTCGGCTGCGCACAGCAGGCAAGTCTCGTCGCCCTCTCTGGGACGAGCGCTCATTTCCCAGATGGAGTGACGTGTTAGCCCCCGGACTGAACAACCGGCTCGTGGCGGAGACTGGGAGATGCTTTGACAGTCAGGGTTCCCCAGACTGCTGCCCAAGTCAAACGATGCCCCAAACCTTCCCTTCTCTCCCTTCACCAGCCAGAGGGTGCCCCTCCTGCAAACAAGCCCAACCCCCAAACTCGCCTCCTAGATGTCCCAGAATCACTCAGCCTCATGCTGAACCATTTGTAAAACCTCCCATCTAACTATTCTGTATCCCATTGGGGTTTCAGTTTTTTCTTTGACTTCTACGCTGCAAGGACCTTCAGGGATCCCCTGGTCCAGGAGGAACCTGGAAACAAGATGTGAACAACCTTTTTCTTTCTTTAACAGAAGAGAAGAGAACACAAGAGACTCTAAGAGAAAACCTCCGGGCCCGTCACATGTCACGAGGGTGAACACGTTTCATGAAACTTTTGTCTCAGTTACTCACACACACAAGTGTGTGGGAGCTGCAAAGTCAAGCGCGTGTCTTCTGGCCAGTCACAATCAGAAAGTTTGAACAACACCAATCCCGTTCTCGAATGTTGCCGGTAAGGAAACAGATGCACAGAGAGGTAAAGCACATTGCCTGAGGTCACACAGCTGGTCAGTGGCGGTGCCTGGGCAGGACCTCAGGTTGCTCCTGTCTCCTGTTGCAGTGCTCTGCTCGCTACAGGTCTCTGGGAAAAGGACTGCCAGAGAGCTCAGTGAGCCCCGAGCCCACCCGAGTCCTCCGGCCGGAGTGGACTCCATCAGCTGACCTGGGGCAGGGGTAGCTGGCAGGCATATGAACGGAGGATGGGCACAGACGACTGCAACTCCTGGCTGAGCTAGTTTCGACCATGCAGCTGACAGTGACCTTGACTTTCAGCTCAAGAACTTTTTAACCATCATTGAATTGGAACCAAAACACGAATGGAGGCCACTTAGAGATGGATGTATGGCCCAAGAGGCTCTGCAGTAAGTCTCTCCCTGCAGAAGTGCAGGCCAGCAGAGGGGCCCCCTGCAGGTAAGATTCTGGGCCCCGAGCTGGGTCACTGCAGCCATTCCGGCCCTCGTCTCCTTAGGAAACAAGGGAGCCGTCCCCTCTGGGGGTGCCCCTGACTTTCACTGTGGCTCCTTGGGGTGAGCAGTGCTGGACTCGGGAGTGGGGGTGGTGAGGGGCAGAAAATAAGCCTCATTTTACACGTGAGAAAATCGAGGCTCAGAGAGGCCAAGAGACCAGAGCAAGGTCACAGAGCTAGCTGGTTGGAGGGCCACACACGACTCTGACCCAGAGCTCCTGATTCCCTGGGCCTGCTTCTCACATCCACGCAAGAGGCACCGGGACATCTTGTTAAAACGCAGAGTCGGTAGGCCTGGGGCGAGGCCTGAGGCTCTGCATTCCTGAGAAGCTTCCAGGTGATTCCATAGACTAGACTTCGACAGCAAAGCTCTACACTGTGTTGTCTGGAAGGATAAAGGGATCCTTATACTTCACCTCCAGCTCTCCACTTCAGCCAGGCAAATCCTCCAAGACTCACAGACATACTTATTTAAAATAGTAATAAATGTTATTATTTTAACATTCATCGAATACTTACTAAGTGCCCACACTGTTCTAAATGCTGACATGTAATCCTCACAGGTCTATGACACGGGTATTACTGTCCCTATCTTACACATAAGGAAGCTGCAACTCAGAGAGGTTAAGTAACTTGGCCTAAGTCACACAGCTAGTAAGCAGCAGAACCAAGATTCGGACTCAGCTCTGACTCACAGCTTATTCAGCTAAAGGCTCTATAGCGTATACCCTCAACCCCTCTCTCTCCCAGCCCTGGGAGCCTCACCCCAGAATGCTCTGAACACTCCTCTAGCCCGACCGCGTTCCCTCCAGCACCACACGGCCACGACTGCTCATAATTCAGGGTCCGAAAGGTCCTCTTCCAGACCTGTGTATAGCCAGTGGGCCTCAGCAAGTTACTTTAGAGTTGATGGGGGGAGGCATGAGATGAAAGGGAGCTCAGGGTGGGGCGTGGACAGCGGTCCGCACGCTGTGGGTCACAACATCGAGCTCCTCGCTGTAACGTTCGTTGATGAGTGTGGACAAGCACAGCGCCCCGCTGGTACACTCGTCCCCGCAGGCCAAGGGACACCCGCCTGGCAGGTCCGCACCTGCGGCGCCCGGGGCCTGGCCAACTCGGGCTTGGCTCCCGAGCAGCTCCTTCAGGTCCCAAGCACGTTGCCTGGGGCGGCGTCCTCCAGTACAGGAGGAGTTCTAGAAAGCACTAAATATCTGGAGAGAGCCCGGGGCCAGGAGGGCAGCAGGAGAAACTTAAGACCATGACGGGAGTGAGACGGCAGGAGGGCCGGGGGCTGGTCCAGAGATGGGGGTAGGTCCTGTAGGCTGGGGCCTTACCGCCCCAAGGCAGACACAGTGGTTTCTAATGGGTCTCGGACACCAGACCATCTTGCTCTGAGTCCTGGCTCTGCCGCTCACACACTGTGTGTTCCGGGGGCGTGTTCCTTACCCTTTCAGTGCCTCGACTTTCCCATTGGTAAATTGTGGATAATGATAAATATCCCAATGGGTTGTGTAGGAATTTAGGATCGCGCCTAGCACATGGTGAGGGCCTAATAAATGTGAGTGAGGTCTTAGAAATAGACACCCGGGGACGGCCACAGGCCCGGCCCCCGCTCTGGAGGACGGTCATCAGGTGGCGTCACCGAATATAAGACAGAAGAGGTGTGTCTGGTTTGCACGTGTCTGTACAGAGGGCGGCTGAGACTGGTACCCACTTTTTCAGAGCGCACTCCAGCTCATTCTTCTCCTCGTGGGCTTCTAGGAGCTGCGAGAAGATTCTGGTCAGGAAATCCTCAAAGTTGGACAGTAAGTGAGGCTCGTCCTTCTTCAGCTGCAGCCAGAGTTGCTTGACATCATTTTCACTGTGAGAGAAAAAGGAGCATTAGGGTGGGAGCGTGGACGCGAGGCTTCATGGGACGCACGGGGTCCCAGGTGTGACACCGACGGCTAGAACGTTATCACCGTCAGCACGGCGACGGCAGCGGCTGACATTTATTGAGCGCTTGCCGCATGCTGGCTGCTTTATGCACGTTTGCTCATTTGACCTTCCAGTGAGGCAGGTGCTGCTAACACCCCCGTTTACGGGGGAGGGGACGGATGCAGAGGGGTGAGGTGAGCCGTCTCAGATCACTCCGCTGGGAAGTGATGGAGCCAGGAGTCGTGCTGGCCTCCTAAGGGCCACGCTCAACAGCTTTGCTTTCTGTCTCCCGCGATGAGCCGGCGGTGCTGCACACACACAGCCGCGGGCCAGGAGCATCTCCAAACGCCAGGAGGCAGCGGGAGGACGGGAGCCCAGCGCGTGTGAGGACAGGCGCCGTGGAGCTGAAGCAGCGAGCCTGTCGCCCCGGGAGGGATGGGCCTCCCAGCTGAGAGCGAAGGACGTGGCATCTGACGGATGGCAGGAAGCAGCTGTCACCGCAGGGAGTGGAAGGGAAGATGCACCAGCCCACTGGGGCCCGGAGGCAGCGGGCGTGACGGACAGGAGAAAGCAAGGGAAGGAGCAAGCCTGAGAGATGTGTGCACACACGGAGAGATGGGTGGAGAGTCGGAGGACGGAGGCCGGCAGAGAGGCACAGACACAGAGTGGCGTGCCTAGAACCGCTCCCTCCCCAACAGGCACGCGGGCGCTCAGCAGAGGAGACACACGGGCCACGGTCACGGTGATGGGGGTGGGGGCGGGAGGCGGCACACCCATGGACCTGCTCTGTCTCTGGAGAAACTCAACAGTCTACGGCCAGTGATCAGACAGAGAGCCAGAGGGTGATCTGATCTCACTCATTAAATTCTAAAACCACTGTGATCTGAAGGCAGCTACAACTGGGGACCCTCAGGATAAAGAATAAAATCCCTTGTGCTGTGTAACAAGCACTACATCTGAGAAATTTTACTCAAAAGTGATACCTGATGGAGCCATGTTAGTAATGTGCCTGGGGTGTAAGTGTTACTCTCTGCACCCAGCAGAGAAGAGGCCCGCCGAGAAATGCACCTGCTTCCGGTCAGTTATCTGATCATCTATCCAATCACCCCTCCTTCCCTCTTTCCTTCCCTTGCTCCATTCCATCCAAACATCCACCAACTCATCTAGAGCATCCATCCATCCACCATCCATCCTCCCATCCATCCAACCATCCATCCATCCATCCATCCATCCATCCAACCATCCATCCATTCATCCACCCACCCACCCATCCACCCTCCCATCCATCCAACCATCCATCCATCCATCCATCCACCCATCCATCCTCCCATCCATCCACCCAACAAGTATTTATTTGTTGAAAACCTAGCACTGATCTGGATGACATAAGAGATCTAGGAAACAAGAGAAGGGGAGGTAAGGAGCCTCCTGTCTCCCAGAAAAATGTCCATTTTCCCCCATACAGAACATGCAGTGGCTGTCGCTCTATTGGGCTGTAGATACAATGGGGATTGCTCAAAGGGTTCAGAGATAAAGGGTCTCTGGGAGATACCACGATGACTTCCCATCACTGTGGCAGGTTGCCCCTCATAAGGTAAAGGCATTATAAAATCAAGATGCACCTTGCTGGCCGAGGTCTGCCTGCTCCCATCCCCTGGGTTCCTGCTGCGGCCTGGCAGAGAACCATTAGGGTGAGAGCCTCCAGTGAGATTTGCAGACCTACCTGACGCTCTTCCAAAGCTACCTGAACCTCTTAGTCGTGGCCACATCACCTCCCGCCAGATTTCTGGAGAAGGGATGTCTCTCAGTGCTGGATGAAAATTAAGCCAAGGCCAATTAGCTGCCAAATCACTCAGCCAGTCGAAGCACCGAGAAAAGCCGGGAGCCCAGGTGCTCTGTCTACCACTTCTGGACAAAGCCAAGGCCACTCTCTTGGAAGGATACAGGGGTGCACGGTGAGAAAGGGTTCTGGGTGGTCAGTCCATCCATCTCCCCGCTTCCAGAACAGTACACAAACCATCTTGGTCGGTGAGATCTTTAAAGACCTCCGAAGTTTTCCAGCCTCCTCTGTTTCCTCATCTGGGGTCCTACAGTCTGGACCGTTTTCCCTCACGCTGCAGCAAAAGCCCACTTCCTTCTTTTTTTTTTTTTTTTCCACTTCCTTCTTGTTTAACTTCAAGGAGGATGACAGTGGCCGGGCACCATCTCCTGTGTGTGGGTTTTTATCGACCACTCTTGGAAGCTTCCCCAGAGCCTTCTCTTCTCCAGGAGCTCTCGTGTTGGCTCGGCCCTGCACGGGCCTTTGTCTGATGTCCTCAGAGAAACCTCTGGTGAACTCTGATTTGAGAGCCCTGCAGGAGGGTGGCGGTCCAGAAGTGATGGGTGGGCAGAGAGATGCCTGTCTTTCATGACAGTCCCTTGGCTTGCCCGCACTGCCCTCTCCTGTCCCCTCCTCCAGGACGAGCCTTCACGGGGTCATGGGCATGGTCACTGGGCTCTGGTCTCTTGTCCTTGGAGCAGTGGAGCTAATGTCCCCTCTGGCTTGCCCAGGCTTCTGCCAGCCTGTCTCAACTCTGCCACAGCCTAAAAGATGCTGGGAGCTACACATACTTCCTTGGCCTGCATGCTGTGTGAAGGCCCCTCTCTCTTGCTTCCCCTTTATCATCCTCCTCCACAGTCTTCTTCTTCCCAAGCTCCAGACACATCAGCTCCAACCATCAGGCCATTCCCCCCTCACTCATGAAACACACACCCAACCCAAGACCTGGAGACCCCAACACAAAAAGGCAAGGGGCGGAAGTTATTCCATGTTTTTCGGGCGACTCTCTGGTTTCCACTAGCTACAACATCACTTGACTTCATTTCAATTAATGGCAAAGGTCTGGGTTTACATCTATGTGTCTCTTTCTTACAAAACACTTTTTGCAAAAAAGAAAAAAAAAATGGGGGTATTACGTTTGGTTTGAAGTGGCAGCCACCTAAAATTTTCAGCTGAGTTACTGATCACCCAAGTGATGAGCTGGTAAAAACAGGTTCACCTCCCACCTCGGCTTCCAGAACAGGGCTGGTTCGGCTCAGGGATCTGAGGCACAGACGCTTCCGTGTAAGGTGGCTTTGGCAGGAGCACAGCACGTGGGACGCACTGCGGTCCCAGAGACCCAGCGGAGGTGGAGATGCTGGCGAGCTGATGGTGACAGGAAGCCTTAGGCGGGACGCACCGAACCCCTCAAGGGTTTCAACCCTTGCACAGCCCTCTGATGGGCGGGCAGCCCTCAGGGAGCAAGGCTAAGCCAAGGACTGTACTGATTGTGGATGGCAGGGGGTGAGGAAGGAGTGTGGGAGATCAGGGGATAGGAGCGTTTCCAGTGAAAATAATGTAAAAAACAGAGGCAGAGCCCTAGACCCTGACACAGACAGGTCACGGCCAAGGGCAGGCTGCATGGGGCCAGTGGCCTAGCTGGAAGCAGGGACCCAGGGCTTGGCTGAGGGCTTAGTAGGCGTTAAGGTTGGACAGAACAGATGGGGAGGCTGCCCCTAGGCTGGGCTCCATCCCCCAGACCACAGTCGCCACTTACTCTTCCCAAACCTTTTGGGCTCCAAGCCTGTCCATCAGCATCTGGAACTGGCCTTCCTCATCTTCGTCCATGTCACCCAGATCCTCACACCCTCTGGTCTGATACACCTTCTCTTCCTGGAGCTGGGCCAGGTGCTCTTCCTCACTCGGCTTCTGGCTGAAGAAGAAGTGACCTGGGGGACGCACGGGCACAAGATCTGGATTAGGCAACACTCGCCCAGGAAGACCTTTGTTTCCTCAGCTGCCAGGAATCGATTGAGGTTCAGCTGAGAGGAGAAGAGGGGAGGCCAGACTCCCTGTAGCCACGATCCTTGGAGGCCATGCTCTGGATTTCATGTCTCTCCTACTTGGATGAGATTCTGCCAGAGATGCTAGAATCTGGGAAAGGCAGAGCACATGGCGGGTACTACGGCACCTTTGTGCTTCTTAATCTTTGAAAGGCCGGCTTAGAATCATCTCTTCATTGATTTCTTCTCTAAACAAGACCTTTCCCCTATCGCACTCGAGCGGCCTGCCTGCCTGTGCTCTGTGTTATCACCTAGTGATCCTGGCCGCCAGCGTCACTGTGCTTCACATTTACATGAATGTAAATGAATTCAATTGTATGAATTCAATTATAAATTCCCGAAGGTCAGGAAAGACACCAGATACTTCCAGGCAAATACCTGGCACCTTGAAGGAGGCAGATGTATGGTGATTTATCTGACCCATACTTGTTCTAATCAATATCTGATCAGTATTGGATCTGATGGTGTATCTGTTTTTCTTTTTTTTCATCTTGTTCACGCATCTCAGTTGTTTTTCCTCCTGGTCACCTTGAGAACGACTGGTCCATTCCAACCCTTTACAAATTCCTCTGAAATCTGTTGCCCCTCAACCTGGAGGACTCAGCCACACTCAGGTCGAAACGAGCCGTACAAGCCTCCCACTCTTGTCCACTGGTATCTCGGCAGAAACGGACAGGCTGGAAATCCCATCTCAGCCTCCCTCTTAAGCTGACCTTCCTGCCAGAGCTTCTCTGCTCGTTCCTTGCCACTTTCCAGTAGGAGAGGACCTGGCAGTGACAGCGTGGTGGGCACTGAGGGGGCAGTGGTGTGAGCAGCGGAGGTGGACACATGAAAAGAGACCAAATGCCCCAAAGCCTGGAAACTTCAGGAGGCAGGAAAGCTTGTGCTCCGTGGACCCTCAGAGCTGGTGGGGCAGGGATGCCCCTTATATGGCTTTAGGCCAACCCACACCCTGGGGCTCCAGCGTCCACCAGAACTTACTAAATCCAGTGGTGAACTCCGCTGGGGTCAGAAAGCCATTGCCGTCAGCATCCAGGGCATCAAACACATCCTCCAGGTCCTCCAGGCTGAGGGGCAGCTCCTCATGCAGCCTCTGAAAACAATCCAGACCACGCTGGTTAACACCGCTCATCACGGACGGCTGCCGAGGCGGGCAGCGCCTTCCGCCCCGCCGACAAAAGCCAGAGGCCAGATTCTGAAGCCTCACCACCCTTCTCCTCCTCTGAATATCAGGACATCCACCATCTCTTGGTTGCCTACTCATGTGGTAGGCCACTTGCGGGATGATTTATAAGTAAACATGTGTACATTTATTACTATATTTATATATAATTTATTACGTATATGTTTGCGTTTAATTCTCACGACAATTCTCTTAAGTGGGCATTACTATCCCCCTTTTACAGATGATGTTAAACGACCTATCCGTGCCCGTAAGTGACATGGCCGGGATCAAATCCAGGTCTGACTTCAAAACTGGCACTGTCCACAGCCGTAAAGGACCAGAACTGCATGGGACTGAACCCCGTGTAGGATAATGCCTGCACGACACGGTGCGGTCCAGGTCACTGGGATAATGAATGTAAAGGATAAATGCACAGTACCCGGCACAGAGAAGGCATTCAGTAAAACGTATGAGGGAGGTAGAGAAAGAAAGCGGGGAGCAGAAGGTCCCCACCAGGGCCGCTGACCCACCAAGGTCACTCAGTGAGTGAATGGCACAGCCAGGTTTCACTCTGGTTTCACCTGCTCTGCCCAAGCCCCTCCCTCTGTCCCCCTGTTGCCATGCAGGTGTGGGTCACACTCTCAGAAGCCTTCCCTGATGGAGGCCACTCATGTCCCAGGGCTGCAGTTTCTGTGGACACACACTGTGGTCCTTTAGCTCTGAAGGGGAGCTGGACAAGGCCACTGGGTGACGCGCACCCATCATACCAGCCTGCCCTCCACTCCTACTCCCTGCTGGCTCTCAACTACTTCCTGAAAAGACATGAACTGCCACTGCCTTAAGGTATGGATGAGAGTATTTGTGTTGGACTTCCCGGGCGGTTCAGTGGTTAAGATTTCGCCTTCCAATGCAGGGGGTGCGGGTTCGATCCCTGGTTGGGGAGCTAAGGTCCCACATGCCTCGCGGCCAAAAAAACCAAAACATAAAAGAGAAGCAATATTGTAACAAATTCAATAAAGACTTTAAAAAGGACCACATCAAAAAAAAAAAAAAAAACTTAAAAAAAAAATAAAAGAGTATTTGTGTTGTAAAAGGGAGCTGGCCAAGATGGGGTGTGAGGTCACTGGACCTGGGCTGCCCCAGACCACGCAGGGAGAGAAAGGCAGACACTGATGGCTGAGGAGCAAAGTGGCTGAGCTGGGGATGCTTCCCTCTGGCCTCTGCCTGATGCACCGGTGGCCCCAGGCCAATGTTAATTTGCATCGTTGAAGCAAGCACCCTCTTCTACCCTAATAATCAAAACCTCCCAATGAAGACTCCCCAAGGGAGTTCATTACAGCCCAGCTGACCCTCCCCCATCCTCCCAGCTCCCCGAGGGACGACTGCACAAAATTGCCGCTGTGGAAGTGACTGACAGCTGAAGACAAGGACCACGGGGCCACAGGAAGGAAGGTACACGCCCATCTGAACAGTCAAAAAGAGATGGCGGGTGTGAAAGCCCATAACGTAACTTGCGAGACACTTGGTTGGACCCTCAGGCACCCTTCTGGCTGATAAGCCGTAAGGATTAATTTGGCAGGTACTCGCATTAAGAGAGACCATGATGCATTACAACGTGGGGAGACAGGATGATGTGGAGCCCTTTAGAATCACTGAATTACATAGGAATGAGGTTTTTAAAAAGGAAGGTAAGTGAGAGTGTGCAAGGATTCCAGAAGTGCACCTGCTGGGCAAGCAGCAGAATCTCTGTCTTGTCAACAATCTATAAACCAGCTGTGTCAAAGCCAAAGGCAGAGAATGCAGGGCGAGGATGGAGTCAAGTTCGCAAGCAGGAAGTTCATTAGCTCCATTTGAAGCTAAAGGCATCACGTTGGAGGTAGGGTGAAAACCCAAGATTCCAGTCCTTTCCTTGGGATAACCCTGCCCCCCTCCCTACCCTCTGCCTGAATGTGATCTCTAAAATGTGGTCTCTCACACTGTGCTGGACCCAGAAAGGGGCTGAAAGGAATTGCAGAGTCAGTGGGACCCTCAACTTGCCTCTTGCCCAAAATACCCACACGTGGGCACCCGTACTCTTGTTAGCATCACCCAGGAAAAGCTAGGTCACACCCCGCCTCAGGCGCCATCCCTGAATCCAACAGCACTTCTGACCCCAAGTCCTTCCCATGCTCTAATCCCATTCCTTGTCTCTGTCTCAAACCAGCTTCCTCCTCTTGCTGTCACTGAAGCTGGGGAGGGCAGTATGACATTCTCCAAGTCATCCTCCCTCTTCACGTCCTGCCAAAGTAGTACCGAGGGCTTCTCCAGCCTTCTCTGCAAACTGCCCATGCCTGATGCCTCAACCTCTCTTTATTGGCCCTACCCGGAAAATCCTTTAGTCTTAATAACCATAATTACCTCTTATTTATCTTTCTTCTCTGGGCCTGCAGAGCCATATAAAACCAACTTATTCTGCTCTTGTCCCCTGGGTACCTAGTGCTGTCTACATTTTTAACTAAAGGAGCCAAGCCAGGTGGAGAGGGACGCGATGATTCATTCCACGGTGCTGATAACCCGCGAAGCTCTGAGATTTCCCTAAAGTCACGGTGGAGGCCAGGCTGGGATAAAGAAGCAATTTCCCCTTCAGGGCTTCCGCTGTCAGCTAAGGGTTCTCCGTGCATCCATGCATAATTCCTTTCTCTCATTGCTATCCCACCCCTGCCACCAAAAGTCTGCCTGGCCAGCACCACCCGTGCCAGCCTTCCAGAATCCCGCTTCACGGGTGGATCCTGTCTCCCACTCCCACCTGGGAGAGCAGGTGACGGGGGAGGGAGTCGGGGAGAAGGCAGGCTTGCCCTCCTCACTCTGTCCATGGCCCAACCAGTGGCTCTTTACGATTCCACACTCCCTCCATCCGTGGCCTCCCTCCACTGCCCTCCAGTTCACTCTAACCCCTGCTTCCTCTGAACTCTGAATTCCTGCATCACTTCCTCAGGAAGCCTCCGCAGCCCCCGGCTTAGACCAGCGGTCCGAACGCCCCCAAACACATTTCTTTCGTTCATAAGTCTCACCTCACTTTATACTTTACATACTGATGGATGCGATTAGTGGATGAATGTCTGCTCCTTCAGTGGCCTGGAAGCTCTGGGAAGAGGGACCCCGTTCACTTTTGTTCACTGTCATGGCCCCAGGATCTAGCCCAACGCTGACAACCAGGCGGTATTTAGATACTTGTTGAACAAGTGAATCAATAAACGAGTGACTACGAGTGATAGCAGGCGGTCCTGAGCTCCTGCCCACGGAGCACTGGTCTAGACCCCATCCACTCTAGATCCTGACCAGCCCCCGTCCCCCACCCAGGGATGCTCGGCGAGGGCTTATAAACTGGGGCATGGAACAGGAAACAGTCCTGCAGGAGCCATGCTGAGGGCGCAGGCTCCCAGAGCCAGGGGAAAACGCTGTCTCCCGCTACAGCCCAGCTGGACCCTCTACCTTCCTGGTCACCAGCCCGCAACATGCCTCGTGCAGCTTAAAGCCAAGGGTTGCACAGCTTCAAATGCATCTAAGGGAAATGCTCATTAAAGAGAAAACCAGGAGATCCACCTTTACAGCCAGATTAATCTCTCCCTCTTTCCAGGCTCCCAAAGCCTCCTGTTCAGACCCTTCTCCCAGCGCCAACCACTCTCTTCCCTGCGGTAGAGCCCAGAAGCACCAGACATCTTCAGGATGGGACTGTGAGGTCCAGAGGCGGGATCTACCTTGATTCTGCCTAGTGCCTTGATGTGCTTGGTTCAGGCTGACGGCTGGGTGCAGACGGGAGTCTCAACCTCCGTGCTATTGACATCTCGGGATGAATTCTTTGTTGGAGAGGGAGGTGGGGGAGGAGCCGTCCCGTGCTTTACGGGACATTTAGCAGCACCTCCGGACATCACTTAGTAGATGCCCGTAGCATCTCCCTCTCCAGTCATTCCAATCAAGAATGTCCCTAGACATGGCCAAATGTCCTCTAAGAAGCCAAACTGCCCTCGCTCACATAGACTGGATACAAACAAGAGCAGCACCAACTAGAGACGAACTGAAGGGACCCTCTCCAGCAGAAATGCCCCTTCTTGATCTCTGAGGCAGACAGATGACTTGCACTTGACCTCCCAGTACGACAATGCAGCCGCTGCGGAAACAGTGTGGGATCCCTCAAAATATTAAAAATAGAATTGCCATATGATCCAGCAATCCCACTTTGGGGTATATACCCCAAAGAACTGAAAGCAGGGACTCCGAGAGCATTCGTACGTCCCTCTCCACAGCAACGTGATTCACACCCAAGGGTGTGAAGCAACCCAAGTGCCCATCGACGGCCAAATGAATAAACAAAATGTGGTAATTAGATAAAATGGAACCTTATCCAGCCCTAAAAAGAGAGGAAATTCTGACATGTGCCACCATGTGGAATCTTGAAGACATTTTGCTAAGTGAAATAAGGCAGTCACCAAAGGACGGATACTGTATGATTCTACTTATACGAGGTCCCCAGAGGAGCCATATCCATAGAGACAGAAAGTAGGATGGTGGTCCTGGGAGATGGGTAGTGTTTAATGGGGACAGAGTTTCTCTTTTGCAAAATAAGGAGAGTTCTGGTGAGGGTTACACAACAATGTGAATGTATTGAAAAGCACTGAAATATTCACTTAAAAATGGTGCAGATGGGGAATTCTGTTACGTGTATTTTACCACAATTTGGGAACATCACAGAGTGGAGGACACTAGGAATTGTGTTAAGACTCGGGGTATAAGTCCCCCCACCCCCAATGGCACACACACACACACACACACACACACACACACAGTGAGCATTTATGGAGAGATTTTCAGGTCCCAGCTCGGGGCTAAGTGCTCTGCATGTACACACGCGCCTGATTCTCTTCTAACGCTGGGAGTTAGTTATAAATAATTCACAGATGAGGGGCTACAGCTTAGAGGGCTTAAGAGACTTACACAAGTTCACACTGCTGGTAAGTGGCAGATTCAGGATTAAAACTCAGGGCAATGTACCAGAGTCTCTTTGTTAACCTAAATCAGGCGTCAACTAGCAGCCCCTGTAAAGGCCAGATCATGCGTATTTGAGGCTTTGCAGGCCTTCGTCACAGCTTCCCAAGTCCGTGTTGTAACTTGGAATCCGCCGTGGATGGTATGAGAAGGAAAGAGCCCGGCTGTGTTCCAATTACACGGCACTCACAGAAACAGCGAGTGAGCCAGGTTTGGCTGGCTGGCCAACTCCTAGATGGTTCTTCACAGTTTGGCTAATCCAGGAATCCCAGGCAGTGTTGCAGGGTGGGCACTTGGCGTTGGTAATAACCATTACACTCCACTAAGAAATCAGAGGAACAGGGTTTAGGAGGCTGCTGGCGTCTTCAGAGACCTCCTGCCCGACCTGTCCCCATCTCCCTCTCCCAGCTGGAGGGGTCCCTTCATGCCCTCTCCAGCCTGGTCCTCCCGTGTCCCTCTGCCTCTCACTAGGGACCCTCCGGCTCACGACTGTGGTTCTCTAGGGGAGCCCTCCCTGCAAAGCAATCTTCACCCCAGTTCTGCCTGGAATGATCTCCATGGGACACACAGAGGGGTTTATTGTGGAGGAGGGAGTGAGGTCTGGGGGGGCCACGGGTGGAGCTGAAGACCCTCCAACCCCTGCCTAAACTCTGCGCTCACAGGTCAGTATCATCCATCCAACCTCCCGTAGCAGGACCTGCTCGTGCACAACCCGAGCTCCGGGCGGCTTGCATCCTGGCCTCGGCCGGGGGACCTGCTCCTTTCCGTCTGTGGCCCTGCTCTGTCAGGGTGTCTGTTTGCTCACGGCCGCTGCTCTCCGATCACCTCTCAGATGCCTGGGTTTCCCCACCTCTCGGATGGCTGGGAGCCTGTCTCAGCCCCTGCAGGTGGAGTTCTTCCATTACTCAGGAGAAAGAAGAATGGGGGCACGAGGGGAGCAGCCTTGCCCCTCCCCCTCCCTCAAAGGATGGCAACTGTGTACGGTTTTGTGCCAGCTCCCCTCGCCCGCCGGCCCCTCCTGCCCAGGCTCCCCACCCCGATCCAGCCACTCTCCGCCCTAACAGGCCTTTCCCGGCGTCTGGATCTGGGTGTGCGAGCATGCTGTGAGCTCTCCTCCAGGTCCCGAGAGGCCGTGCTGGGAGCCGAGGGTGAGGAAGGGGGTGGTGACCAGCACCCAGGGGCCAGCCACCGGCTGCTGCGGTACGTGCAGGGGTGACAGCAGCAGGCAGATGTCCTCAGTCCTGCCAGGAGAACCAAGGGCGCGTGGACTTCACAGGGAACCCAGGGTGGACAACAAGAGGGTGACTTTCTTCCCAAATCTCCTTCCAGCCCATCCTCCTCCAGACGTGACCGTGAAAGCGGCAGAGAGGCGGCCCTTCGATGACGCGTTTTGTTCTCTCGTGATATCATTCTCTCAGCTAGAAGAGCTGAACTTTTCAAATGCTTCACCGTCCACAGGCACGCAGAAAGTTCAGGAAACTGCAGCCGGCAGAGCTGAATGCCACGGACCCAGCAGACTAGCTGGTGGGAGGCCCCGCCCTCCTCCTGCTGTCTGGACCAGGGGTGAGGCCGGAGGGAGCAAGGCTGCTGTGGCGTCTCTGGGATCTGGTGCTTCCGACTTCATGCCGAGCCCAACGCAAATGATTTCAACAATTGATACTTTACAGTTTAAACTCACCGTGCCTCTCCCCGCCTCCATTAAAGAGGGGGCTCCGGTGCAGGCTAATGGGGGTATACT
This sequence comes from Neophocaena asiaeorientalis asiaeorientalis, assembly GCF_003031525.2. Taxonomy (NCBI): domain Eukaryota; kingdom Metazoa; phylum Chordata; class Mammalia; order Artiodactyla; family Phocoenidae; genus Neophocaena; species Neophocaena asiaeorientalis. The sequence goes on from NW_020176571.1 coordinate 3,612,350, forward strand.
CAGTGAGAGTGCTCAGCTGCACCGTGCATATGGCCCACGGTTGACCCTCAATAAAAGAGAATTCCCTTTTCTTTCTTTCTAGAAGGAGAAGCACAAACGAAACATGCCATTAAAACCACTCCTACAACCCCATGGCCACAGGCCTGTCAACTATGAATTCCCAGGCTGGGGTTGTCAAGGTTTTCTCAAAACACACCTAGGCTGGACTTCTAGGTGGGGTGAGGCTTTGGGGATGAGTATCAGTGGCAGAAATTTACCAGGTGTCAATTGCTGAAAACCAGAGAGGCCCAGGCTCTCTTGTGGGCTAAGGTACCACTGTTCCCAGGTCTTTCCCCTCAAATCCTGAAGCACCTACTGGATGGGGGAGAGTCTGGGAGAAGCCAGAATATTCCACCCTGTGGGGCTGGTGGGAGAAAGGCCTGCGGTGCTCCATCCAGGTCACAAGCCTCCGGGATGCGAGGCTCACGCAGCGAGTGGAGGAGGGACGGATACGAACGAGGGTCTGCATTTCATGGCCCAACTTCAGTGTACTATGAAAAACCAGCCTTAAGGAAACCTGGGCTTCGCTGGTGGCGCAGTGGTTGAGAGTCCGCCTGCCGATGCAGGGGACGCCGGTTCGTGCCCCGGTCCGGGAAGATCCCACATGCTGCGGAGCGGCTGGGCCCGTGAGCCATGGCCGCTGAGCCTGCGCGTCCGGAGCCTGTGCTCCACAACGGGAGAGGCCACAGCAGTGAGAGGCCTGCGTACCGCAAAAAAAAAAAAGAAGAAAAGAAAACCTGCCCATCGCGAGTCTTCCCCTCCTTTGTGCAGCTGTGTGTCCCTCCCCAAAATGCCCCTGACGTACGAGTGATGGGAGGGCGGTGTGGAGAGAGGCTGTCAGAGCTCCATGCAGCCCGCGCTTCCTTTATTCTCGGGGTGAAATCATGACTGCAGCATGAGAGACTTAAGGAAGACACTGGGAAGGCATCAGACCAGGGGTGGGCAAACCACACCCCGCCCTGTAAATGGGACCCAGTGTCTGTTTTTGTACAGCCAGAGAGCTAAGAATCGCTTTTCCATTTTTAAATGGTTGAAAACAGTATCAAAAGGAGAATAATGTTTGGTGACACATGAAAATGACATACAATGTACACTTCAGTGTAGGTAAGTAAAGCTGTTTGGGAACAGGTCACACTCTGCTCTTTCCACACTGCCTGTGGCTGCTAGCGCTGCTGTAACCAAGCAGGACCTTACAGGGCCTTCGCGGGACAGACGCCTCCCCATACCCTCTGCTTTAGCTCCTCTCTGGAGGGCCTGGATAATAGTATCTGATGCACATTTCCTGAGCTGTTTTCCAGATGCTAAAACCACCACCAAATGGAAGACATAAACTACTCGATGACCACGAGCACATCCCCCCAGGCCTCCTGGAGCCTAAGGATTGATCATGTGAACCCCTGTGACACCGCCCTGGTACCACCACCAACCAGAGAACTGTGCACGAGCTGATCACATACCCCGGGACTCCCCTCTCTCACCTGGCCTTTAAAAATGATTTGCTGAAAACCATTGAGGAGTTCGGGTGTTTTTTTTTACTGTGGGCCATTTTTGAAGTCTTTATTGAATTTGTCACAATACTGCTTCTGCTTTTATGTTTTGTTTTCTTGGCCCTGAGGCATGTGGGACCTTAGCTCCCTGACCAGGGATCAAACCTGCACCCCCTGCATTGGAAGGTGAAGTCTTAACCACTGAACCGCCAGGGAAGTCTGAAGGAGTTCGGGTGTTTGGAGCACTAGCTGTCCCGGACTCCTTGCTTGGTGCCTGCAATAAACGCTGTCCTTTCTTTCACCACAATCTGGGGTCAGTAGATCAGCTTTACTGGGCACGGGCGAACGGATCCAAGTTTGGTTCAGCTACACCGTGACAGAGCTGACTGAGAGTCATGGCACCTCGTGGGAGTGGCTTGGGCACAGCTTGGATCTGTGTTGTAAAGTAACAAGTCAGTGCCTTTCCATCTTTGTTCCAGAAGGTTCTTCTCCGTGTCTCACTTAAGTTTCTTATATTGCTGCCACCATTTTCCACAATTCTGGGGAGTTACTGACTCAGAGAAAATAGCCCCCGAGCCTGACACCAAGTGAAGGCCAGAAAAAGCATGAACCCAGGAGATCTAGCTCCCAGGAGAGTTTAGGCCGATGCCTCCTTCCAGGACAGAGTTGACAGCATCTTTTCTGTTAAAGACGTCACCTCGGGGCTTCCCGGGTGGCACAGTGGTTGAGAGTCCGCCTGCCAATGCAGGGGACACGGGTTCGAGCCCTGGTCTGGGAAGATCCCACATGCTGTGGAGCAACTAAGCTCGTGAGCCACAACTACTGAGCCTGTGCGTCTGGAGCCTGTGCTCCGCAACGGGAGAGGCCGTGACAGTGAGAGGTCCGCACACCGCAATGAAGAGTGACCCCTGCTCTCCGCAACTAGAGAAAGCCCTCGCACAGAAACGAAGACCCAACACAGCCAAAAATAAATAAATAAATTTATAAAAAAATAAAGACGTCACCTCCCGTGGGGCAGGCCCCAGCCCAAGAAAGAGAGACCCATGCATTCCAGGTGGGCAGGTGCAACCCGGGACCCTCTTACCTGCATATCCCTCCTGGTGATGAAGCCCTTGCCCTCGGCATCACAGGTCTGGAAGAACTCCTGTGCCTTCCTCAGCATGGTCAGCTGTGCCGGTGCCAGCTCCTGGGTCCCCTCACACGGCAGGTCGTCCAGGGAGCCCAGGCAGGCCCCGCTCCCCTGGTGCCCCCAGCCAGGTCCCCGGGGTCTGGAGACCACTCTCCTGTTGGGCGTGGCCATCCAGATCTGTCAATTTCTTCGAGTCGTTTCAGAACCTGAAGGTGGAAGATGAGAGAGAGGAGTGGGCATGGTAGGGATGGAGGAAGGCTGGAAAAGGATGAGAGGGGATGGGAGGGAAGCAGAGGACCACTCACCAGTGCCCGTTTCTCTCTTCATCAGCACAAGCTCGGAACAAGGGGAAATGTGCCCTGATCATTAACAGATCGGCCAGCCCATCAAAGAGAGCAGAGAAGAAGGGGGAAAGGAAAACAGACATTTCCAGCTTGAAAGGAGGTGGCCAGAAAATTTCTCCCGATCTAAATCAACGGCAAGAACACAGATGCTGGTAGATCAGCTTCCATTTCTGGAGTGCTTACTTGGAGGCAGGCACCACACCGTGGTCTCTATATACATTTTCCCATTTCCTCGCCCTCTAATGGTGGATTTCAGTCATGGTGACCGGCAGTGGAGGAAGGTCTTCGGGGTTGGGTTCCTCCTCTATAGCCCTCAAAATAGAGTGCATAGCAATCCACTTACTGACCAGCCGTGTGAGCTTAAGAGAGTCCCAAAGCCATTCTGGGCCTGGGAATTAGTAAACCTGATCTCTCCGTTCTAGGTCTGACTTTCTCTGGCTCCCAGCTTCCCTGGCCCATGTCACAGGTGATGCATGGCATGAAAGAGGCAATCTCACAGTTCTAAAGAGGTCGGCTATGAGCACTAGGAGAGAGGCACCTCCTCTTATTTGATTTTAGCCCCAGGTATCAGCCCAAAGGTGGTATAAAGTCAGTGCTCATTGATTCCCTGTTAGATGAAGGAAGACAGCTCTTTCGTAGATTCTTTGCAGGGATGCCTGAAAGCATTGGTATTTCAGTCAGGAAGCTCTTTATATGGGACTTTCATCTCATAAAGAGTAAGTCCAGACTTCTATTTCCAGAAAAGATGGAATAACAGGGACTGGATTTACCCTCCCAGTTGAAATAACCCAAAATCCAGATTATATACATATATATATATATATATATATATATATATATAATAATTATTATTATTTTAATGGTTTTCCAGACACTGGATATCAGGCAATGAAGGATAGTGACCAGCAGGCCTGGGACTAGGGTGAGTGGAGGGAGGCCCCTGAAGTATCAGATTAAGAGGCGTTGAATCTCAGGTCCTAACCCTGTACTCCCACTCTTGAGAACGTCTTCTTAAGGTTCAAGGAGAGGATTCCACTCTCGAAGCTGTGTATCTGAGAGTGACTAGCTTTTTAAATTTTGCTCCCAAAGGGCCCACATTTGCCTCCCTCTAGTCTAGGGCTTGTTCCTGAGAGATGGGAAACAAATGAAATATGCCCCATTACTGCCTAAAGAGTTTTCAGTTCATGGCACAGGAAGGGGAAACCCAGGTGAAGCCTGACAGACACCCTAAACTGAGGCAACCCAACTATATGCTGCCTAAAAGAAATGTACTTTAGCATAAAGACCAAATAGGGGACTTCCCTGATGGCGCAGTGGTTAGGAATCCGCTTGCCTGTGCAGGGGACACGGGTTCGAGCCCTGGTCTGGGAAGATCCCACATGCTGTGGAGCAACTAAGCCCATGCGCCACAACTATTGAGCCTGCACTCTAGATCTCGTGAGCCACAACTACTGAAGCCCGTGCACCTAGAGCCCGTGCTCCGCAACAAGAGAAGCCACCGCAATGAGAAGCCCGTGAACCACAACAAAGAGCAGCCCCCGCTCGCTGCAACTAGAGAAAGCCTGCACGCGGCAACGAAGACCCAATGCAGCCAAAAAGTAAATAAATAAATTTATATTTAAAAAAAGACACAAATAGGTTAAAAGTAAAAGACTGAAAAAATACATAGCATGTTAACACTAGTCAAGGGAAAGCTGCATATTAATATCAGGCAAAGTAGATTCTATAGAACAAAGAATATTAATGGAGATAAAGTCATTTCATAATGATAAATGGGGCGATCCATCAATAGGATAAAACAATCTAAACACATATGCACCTAACAACAGGTGCAAAAAGCAAATGCATACAACAAAAACTGATAGAACTTCAAGGAGAACTAGACAAATCCACAATCACATTCAGATTTCATTATCCCTCTATCAATAATTAATAAAACAAGACAGAAATCAGTAAGGATACAGAAAACTTGAACAAAACTGTCAACTATTTTGACCTACTTGACATTTATAGAACAATCCACCCAACAAAACCTGAACACACTTTCAAGTGCACATGGAACATTTACCAAGACAGTCCATATTCTGGTCCACAAAACAAGTTCCAATAAATTTAAAAGAATTTAGTCATACAAAGTATGTACTCTGACCACAATGGAATTATGTTAGAACCAATAACAGAAAGACCTCTGGAAAATCTCCAAATGTGGAAACTATGTAACATACTTCTAGAAACCCACGGCTCAAAGGAGAAATGAAAATGGAATTTAAGAATAATTTGAACTAAATGAAAATAGAAGTACAATATTTCAAATTTTGTAGGATATTGCTAAAGCAGTACTCAGGAAAAATTTATAGCCCTAAACAAATATATTAGAAAGGAAGAAAGGTCTCAGGCCAATGGCCTCATCTTCTACCTCTAGAAACTAGAAAAAGAAGAGTAAATTAAACCCAAAGTAAGGAGAAGAAATAATAACAGTCAGAACAGAAATCAATGAAATAGAAAACCATAGAGAAAAACAATGGAGAAAATCAACAAAACTAAAAGCTAGGCCTTTAAGAAGATCAATAAAGAGAGAAGATACATATTATAGCATAAGGAATTTAAGATGACATCATTACAAATTCTACAGACATTTAAAAGGATAATAAGGGAATATTATGAACTTCTTTATGCCAATAAATTTGACAATTTAGATGAGATGGACAAATTCCTTGAAATATCCCACTAAATATCAAAGCTCACTCAAGAAGAAATAGATATAGCCTGAACAACACTATGTCTATTTTAAAAATTTTAAAAGAAAATCAACAACTCAGCTGTCTTTAAATGGACAAACATTTGAACAGGCGCTTCACCAAATAAGACATGTGGATATCAAATAACCACATGAAAATGTTCATCATTATTAGTCATCAGGGAAATGAAATTTAAAACCAAAATGAAATGCCACTACACGCTTGTTAGAATGTCTGAAATGAAAAAGATTGACCAAGTCTTGGCAAGGATGTGGGGTGACAGGATGGAACACTCATATGTCACTGGTGGGAATGTACACAAACGTACAATCCCTTCGGAAAACACTTTGTGGTCTCCTAGAAAAGTCAGACAAACTTCTACCATCTGATACAGCCATGACCCTCCTCAGTATTACTTACCCAAGAGAATAAAAGCATACGTCCATACAAAGACTCGTCCACGAAGGTTCACAGAAGCTTTATTTGTAGTAGCCAAAACCAGCCCAAATATTCATCAGCAGGTGAACTGGTAAGATTGTGGTATAAACACACAGAGGGATGCTATTCAGCTTTGAAAGGAAGGGACTGTTGATCCAAGCAACAAACCCCATGAATCTCAAAATAATCATGTGAGTGAAAGAAGCTGAACTAAAAGAGTGCATCCTATTTGATTCTACTTCTATAAAATTATAAAAAATGAAGACTCACCTATAGTGACAGGAAAGAGATAAGGGAGGGTGGGGAAGGGTGAAAAGGAAGGATGACAAACGGGCAAGAGCAAACTTTTGGGGGTGTGGATATGTTCGAAATCTTAATTGTGGTGATGGTTTCATGGAGATATACATACATACAGACACACATATGCAAACATACATACATGTAGATACAAATATATATCAAAACATCAAATTATACATTTTAAATATGTGTGGTTTATTGTATGTCAATAGTTGACTAGATCTATTTTTTTATTTTTTATTTTTTATTTGTTTTGCTTTACACGGGCCTCTGTTGTGACCTCTCCCGTTGCGGAGCACAGGCTCCGGACGCGCAGGCTCAGCGGCCATGGTTCACGGGCCCAGCGGCTCCGCGGCATGTGGGATCTTCCCAGACCAGGGCACGAACCCGTGTCCCCTGCATCGGCAGGCGGACTCTCAACCACTGCGCCATCAGGGAAGCCCTAGATCTATTTTTTTTTTAAAAAGAATAGGTCAGCCAGACCCTTCTCATATTCCCCGGGACTTGCAAATCTAGGCCTGCCTACTGTGTTTATTCCCAGGATCCTGTTTCTTCCTCTTACCTTCAACTCTGGCAAGCCGGAAATGGCTGAAAATTAAGTAATTTCCCTGTGAAAATGCTCAGTCCCTTAGGGTAGGGAGCTAAGTGAACTTGGAAAGTAAGGGAGCAGGGCAGATTCCCTTCTGCAGACAATTTCCCTTTATGAGTTCGCCTCATTTCTCCTCTGGCTTTGACCTGCAATCTTCCCACAGTATCTGTGGGGTTTCCAAGTAGAAGGGAAGACAAAACAACAGAAGTGCTTCTACTTTCATTTCAAAATAAAATGGAAGCCCTGTGATGGGCTTGGCTGCCTCACACTTGGATGAAGCCCTGTGACGTCCTGGGCCCCGGCTGGACACAGCTTTCTGTCTCCAAGATTTTTTTGGCCACCAGACAGTACACCCATAAAAGGGAAAAGGGTGCGATGTGTTCCAGAGGCAAAGGGCAAAGGCCATCACGATCACAAAGGGGAAAAAGAGCCCACTTTTATCTGCCCGTCTCTATCAGAGCCAGCAAACTGCCACTCTCCCTCCAGAATGGTTCCATGAAAGTCTTTATACACAGATGGAAATTATCCAGCCCTCAGATATTTCCAGGAACATTTCCCAGACCTCCAAAGTAATTCACAGCTTAGTAACTGCTGTAATCAGGACGTTCACGGACCAAGCCCATATCCCTTCTGAAGGCCCTAAGCTCCCTTCCCCGTCACTCTGGGCTCCACGGAGCTGGACAATGGCTGATACCTTGCGGCACACCACGCCCGAGACCAACTTGAACGTCACCCTGATCTCTCTTGAATCTCTCCTGCAGCAGAGAGTTAGGAAGTCAAGAGCCCCAAAGCATCTTCAGGATCCATTCAAATCCCATGAATTACCCAGGCTCCAATGGAGGAATATTCCCTACGTGGCAGTGCCCCACATGTCCACCACTAACTCCGTGTTGGCCGTGTCAAAGAGAGGCGGATGGGCCAGTCGTGTCGAGCTGTGAGGACACAGGAGGGTTGCTGAGCAAAGGATCTGAAAGGGAGCTGCACCAGCAAAGGACGTGAGATGCTCACAGGTCTTACCGGACCCCTGGGAGGGAACAAGTTAAGGAAGAATCAAGGCCTCAGACAGGAGGTGTGTTAGTCTCCTAGGGCCGCTGCAATAGAGGACCAAACGCTGGGTGGCTTAAACAACAGAAACTTAGTCTCTCACACTTCTGGGGCTAGAAGTCCAAAATCCAGATGTCTCAGAGCAGGCTGTGCTCCCTGAGACTCCAGGTAGGATCCTGATTGCCTCTTCCCAGCGTCTGGAGGTGGCGGCCACCCTGGAGTCCTTGGCTTTCGGCCGCATCTCTCCTGTGAGCTCTGCCTCCTTCATCACATGGCCTCTCCCCTCCCGTGTCTGCCCCCATCCTCTTCCTGTCTTATCACCAGTCGTATGGATTAAGGGCCCACTCAATGACCTCATCTCAACTTGACTAATTACATTCATAATCACCCTACTTCCAAATCAGGTCACGTTCCGAGGTCCTGGGGGTTAAGGCTTCAACATACCTTTCGGGGACACAATTCAGCTTCTAATCGGTGGTGTCGTAGAAGACACTGAGACAGGGATTTGGGTGAAAGTGGCTTGTTTGGAAGGGACGCGGGAAACACTGGCCAGGGAGTGGGAAGGGAAGCAGCCTGTGAGAGGCACCTTCTCCAGCCAACAACGGGCGAGCAGCTGCTGGGGCTTGGGGCCTCCCAGGAACTCGAGGGTAGATCACAGGTCTCAGGGATCCAACCCCAGGGGAAAGGGTCAGGCTACTTGTATGTCAACCCCTCAGTCATGGGGAGGCTGCCCCTGAGGGTGTTAACCCCCAGTGCTCCAGTGGGCCACGGGTGATGGCTTTGGAGAAAGCCCCCAGGCAAAGGGACAGAGGCCAGCAGCTGGAGGTGGCCACAGGACAAGGAAATGGTCAGTCCTCTCACTGTGATGAGGGCAGGCCACCAAAAGCATCTGGTACATAGGACGTGGGGGAAGGAGAGGCTCTGGGCCACCCACATGCCATCCACACAGGCCCTAACCCTTAATCGCCCCATCTGTAAAAAAGCAGGTGACAGTACCTACTTCCTGTGAGGACCGGGCAACGTAAAAACAGGTAAAACACTTGGAAACGATGCCTGGCACACAGAAAGCAGTTGGTAAGTGTGAGCTCTTACAATAATTCCTAGGGCATTTCCAGTATTATTCTTTTTAGTTTGAAATTCTGATAGCGAGATGACTCCTTGGGAGGTGATAAAATAATGAAAGACATATAAACCCATAACGATGCTAATTATATTTCACAGTTGAAAAAGAACTTTCACTCGTATCATCCCATTTCCATAGTGATCCTGTGAAGCTGTCAGGACTGGCTGTCTTTTCCCTCTTTTAGTAATGAACAACTCAGTCTCCGAGAGGTTACGTGATCTGTCCAGGGTCATCAAGAAGAGCTGGGACTCAAATTTAGCACCCCTGAGAGTAAGTGAGAAGACCAGAGGCATACTGGGGCTGCGTTTGTTTTCTAGGACTCAATGAAGGGCAGTTTTCAGTTCGTCCTCCCTCCCTGTAAGAACACTCCACAAGTCTGCGCCAACTCTCAGCCTTGTATGTGCCTTCAGGGCCCAGCTCTAAGTCCGCCTCCTCCAAGAAGTCTTCCCTGACTCCCTGGTCTGGACTGCTTTGGCCTCTGTCCCTCTGAGTACTTACTCTTTCAGGCTTTATGCATTAGAACACCCGGCTTGATCCAGCTGGCTAGATCTTCAAGTGCACGATATGTCTTATTTCTTCTGCAAAAGCAGAAGCTCTATCAGTAAATCTTAGTCAGTGTGAAATTGATATTTGATCATTTAAATGAACAAATTCCCAGCCTGGTACTTTGCATAGAGCAGGTGCTCAGTAAGTGTGTGCTGGCTTCCTAACTGGCCCCTGAGAGTGAGGGCTGAGAAGGGAACGTATTGGTGGTACAAGGAAAAGTATCTATCTGGTCTTTGTTCCTGGTGCAGAGCTCCTAAAACCCTCAGAATTTCCTGAATGAAAGAAGGGCCTTTTGTCATTTACAATGAGCCCCTTTTCAACTACACCTGAGTTCATGCTAAGGAGTGACTCTGGGTGGGTTTCAGGAATGGGGGCTGGTGGCCAGAGGAACCAACTGTGTGATTAGAAGTGGCGACTGAAAAAAATGCACGGCCTAAAAGTTCAGAATTATGTTTTGTTTGAGGACCCTAGCACGGGAAGGCAGCCTCTCAGATAGCTCTGTTCCAAAGAGGAAAGGAAGGAGCCAGGATACGTAGGAGTTTTTGCTGAAAAATAAAACTTGTAGTCGACGATCAAAAGATTACTGCTAATCACAAAAAACAGACATCTCAAGTTAATGATTTTAGGACTTTTCTATGTTTGGGAAGATGCAAGAGTCTGGGCTCATTGAAATTATTCCTTTCACATGCATCGTAAATATCTAGGGCCAGTATCTTGTTTTTCACCAACCTGCATCACCTCAGGGTGCACGGCTGGGGGTGGCTGCAGTGGCCGATAGCTTGATGGTCTCGACATTGCTGTTTACTGAAATGGTGACATTTTTTGTCCACAGTAGGTTGGAAATTTCAGCCCCACCGCCAACCTCCAGGAAGGAGAGAGAGGCCGGAGCTTGAGTTAATCACCCATGGCCAATGATTTAATCAATTCTGCCTACATAAGAAGCCCCAAAGGATGGGGCTTGGGGGGCTTCCGGGTTGGTGAATCCGTGGAAGATCTAGGGAGTGCCACACCCATGCCATACCGTATCTTCCCTTGCCTTGGGCATTTCTTCCTTCTGGCTGGTCCCCAGTTGTATCCTTTATAACAAATGGTAATAATAAGTAAGGCACCTTCCTGAGTTCCGTGCGCTAGAGAGTTTTTGAACCTGAGGAGGGGTGGTGGGAAACTCAGAATTTACAGCTAGTCGGTCAGACTTATGGGGGTGTATGATGAGGCCCCCCAAGGTGGCTGCTCTCTTGCTCTCTGTACATCCCCTGCTCGACCAGTCCCTGCTGCACCCACACCTACTCACATGACTGACCTTCCCTCTTAATCATACAGCCTAATCAATAAATGCCTAGTATTTGCTCCTAGCCCCAGCTAGTGACTGTTCTCATCTTTAGATCAGAACGTCTCCACTATGACAGCTGATCAAAGGGGCGGTGAGCGGTGTGTCCCTCTGCTGGTTTTCCTGGTAACCAACTGATGGGCCAACCTATGGCAATCCCCTCTATAACTGGTAACCTCCCTCTTGCCCTGGGAGTCAACACCGCTGCCAGGTCCTGCCTGCCGTCTGCCGTGCATGGCGGGGTGTCACTCCAGGACCCTTTTGCTTCCGACATGTAAAATCCGCTATTCAATAAACCACTGATGTCTCTGTTGCTGTCTCCAGGCTCTTTTTTCGGTTTTGAGGCTGGGCGAGTACAGGGCTTGCAGGTCTGCAGGGTGGAGCACAACAGGGTAACAACTTGGGACGTGCAGCTCGCATCTGAATGGGGACAGTCTCGTGGGACTGAGCCTTTACCCTGTGGGGTCTGTGTTAGTGTTAGAATTGAGCTGTATCCTAGGACACACATGTGGCCCCACATATATGGTGGGGCCACATGCCCCACCAGCCCATTTAAAGGGGCAGCTGTACGGAAGCACCTTTGAGAGGGCAACTCACCACTCTGCCTGCTGTGGCTTACGCAACCGCTATGTGCTGCCTCCTTTTTCCTCGAATTAGGTCCAATTTCCTTGTCTGGCCTCAAGGGAGACAGGGAACAGTTGTCTCTACCTCTATAAAATAACTCTTCCAAGGCTGGACAGCTAATATTCAGCGGCACCATTCACACTTCTCTTGCTATATTATAAGATACGTTAAAGGCCTTGATAATGGTTTGGAGGTCTCCGTGACGCGGTTGCTGTTCACACCAATGCGTCTCGTAATTAGTGGTTGTAAAGCACTTTGAAGATAAAAGGCGTTTTATAAGAACTAAGTCCTATTATGATTAGCTTTCCAGTATTTCCTTGCGGATGAGTACATCCAAGCCAAACACAGGCTCAGCGTGAGATCTGGTGGTTAATCAGATGTATTTCAAGGCGGCTGGTATATATTAAAGACACTGCTGCAAAATTTATCAACAGTGAAAACGTGCCTCCTTTCTTCCCAACAGAACAAGCTCTTTCCCAAGACTGTCAGTGCTGATGTCTGACAGACGAGCGAAGACCAACAGCTAATATATCCTCTGGGCCTGGAAGAGAATGATTCCATAATGGCACCTGGCTTTGCATAATGTCTTGATTATTGTCAACATGGTTCTGGGCCCCCTGTTCTCATTTTATTTTGTTTTCACAGTCATTCTATGATATGGGCAAGTAAAATTAACACGATCCCTGTTTGACAGATGAGGAAGCTACAAAGTTGTACAGCTGGACACAGTTACGGATGCAGTTACCAAGGCGACACTATGGATGCCCCACCCACATCCCCTCCAGTATTTGTGCTCTACCCACCCCCTCCACCGTCCCCACCTTTGTTCTAGCTCCCTGCGCCTGTGACTCTTAGAAGGCACATCCTTGGGCTTCTGGAGTTGCTTTGTCTCATGGACAGAGCCGGAAGTGCCTGAAGTTTTCCAGTCACCCCTAAACAGCCCTTGGCCAATACCTGCCTGGTGCAGAAGCAGGGAAGCCCATTCTTCCCTGCTTCAGTGCGGAAGACCCTGAGCTGGGGTTTACACTTTTGTCAGGCCCGGCTGAAGCTGGAACTCTGCCCCACATCACACTCTGGCTTCCTCCCCTCTCCTGTCCTGTGTCCCACTCCTTTACTAGGCCTTCCTGGAGCACTTCCCTAATAAACCACTTGCCTGGTCAGCCCTCTCTCAGGGTCTGCTTCCAGGGAACCCAACCTAAGTCAGCTCTCTCGACTCAGCATGAATAATAATGTTTTGCGTGTTTTCTATTAAATACGTGCTCCCAGTTCCCCTTAGTTCCAATCCTTCCCTGCCGAGTCTCCAAAGCAGATGGAACGTCATGATCGAAGGGAAAATAGGGGCTTTGAGAGTAAAGAGCTAAGAGCTAGGGGCATTAGGGTGGACACAGAACTGTTTCCCACCTGTCCCATGGGACAAGGGTCAGATGGAACAGTGAGTATGAAAGTGAACAGTGACATTGTACACAAACGCAGACGCATCCTCACCATTGCTATGGGGAAGGACGGAGAGCAGAGGAAGAAGGGCAGAGAGATGCACATGCTCCATGGGGAATCGATTCCTACGAGAAGCGAGTGCCTGACACCAGCTCCTCGTGGAGAGGGGTCAGCAAAGGCTCCAGGCTCTTCTGCCCACATGTAACTGCAGGGCAAAAAGATCTAGGAAAAGTGACAAGCTTCCTCTTCCAAAGGCCTCCTTTAAACAAACTTAAGTGATATCCACTTGTTTCACCAACTTCCCCAATGGGGAAGGACAGACCTCTGTCATCTAATACTTAAGCAACTGTGTCCTCATATCCCTGATGAACACAGATGCAAAAATTCTCAACAAAATTCAATTTAGCTAACTAAATTCAACAGCACCATTGAATGGACTGTGCACCATGATCAAGTGGGATTCATGCCTGGGTTTAAAGACGGTTCAACATATACAAATCAATCAGTGTGATACACCACCTTAAGAGAACAAAAGATTAAAATTGTACAATCGACTCAAAAGATGTCAAAAAAGCATTTGACAAAATTCAACATCCATTCATGACAAAAACTCTCAACAAACTGGGTATGGAAGGAACATACCTCAGCATAAGGAAAGCCATATGTGACAAGCCCACAGTTAACATCATACTCAATGGTCAAAGGTTGAAAGAATTTCCTCCAAGATCGGGAACAAGACAAGGGTGCCCACTCTCACCACTCCTACTCAACATAGTACTAGAAGTCCTAGCCAGAGCAATCACGCAAGAAAAAGAAATAAAAGGCAGGCAAATCAGAAAGGAAGACATAAAATTGTCTGTGTGCTGATGGCATAATTTTATATATAGAAAATCCTAAAGATTTCACCAAAAACCTCTTAGATCTAATCAATAAATTCAGCAAAGTTGTAGGATTCAAAATCAACATACAAAACTCAGCAGCGTTTCAATATACTAACAGTGAATTATCTGAAAAAGAAATAAACAATCTCAATTACAATAGCATCAAAAACAATAAACTACTTCGGAATAAATTCAACCAAGGAGGTGAAACATCTGTACACTGAAAACTATAAGACACTGATGAAAGATACTAAGAAGACACAAATAAATGGAAAGATAGTTCATGTTCATGGATCAGAAGAATTAGTATTGTTAAAACGTCCATGCTACCCGAAGCCATCTGCAGATTTAATGCAATCCGTATCAAGGTTCCAATGACATTTACTTGCAGAAATTTAAAAAAAATCCTAAAATTTGTTTGGAACCACAAAGACCCCTAATAGCCAAAGCAATCCTGAGGAATAAGAACAAAGCTGGAGGCATCACACTTCCTGATTTCAAACTATATTATAAAGTTATAGTAATCAAACAAGTATGGTACCAGCATAAAAAACAGACATATAGACCAATGGGACAGAATTGAGGGTCCAGAAATAAATCCACACATATATAGTCAAGAAGGGAGCCAAGAATATTCAATGGAGAAAAGACAGTCTTTTAAATAAATGGTGCTGGGAAATTAGATATTCACATATTATTCAGCCATAAAAAAGAAGGAATTCCTGCCATTTGTGACAACATAAACCTTGAGGGCGTTGTGCTTAGTGAAATAAGTTAGACAGAGAAAGAAATACTGTATGATCTCACTTGTATGTGGAATCTAAAAAAAAATAACTCGTGGAAATAGAGAACAGATTGGTGGTTGCCAACAGTAGGAGGTGGGGAGATGGGTGCAGGGGGTCAAAAGGTACAGACCTTCCCTTATAAGATAAATAAGTCCTGAGGATGTAATGTACAGCAGCGTGACTAGTTAATCACACTCTATTGCATATTTAAAAGTTGCTAAGAGAACAGATCTTAAAAGTTCTCATCACAAGAAAAAATTATAACTACGTGAGGTGATGGATGTTAACTTAAGTAAGTGTGGGATTCATTTCACATATATTCACAAACATACACCAAACCATTATGTTGTATGCCCTAAACTTCTATAATGTTATATATGTCAATTACATCTTAACAAAGCTGGGGGAAAAAGAAAAGAGAGAAAGAAGCTGTGCTCAAGAAAGCTTGGAAGAAATGGCTAGTCTGATGAACTCGGTTTCTCCAATCTAAGCGTCCACAGACGATCCTCATGAATATTAAACACAGCATCAGAGGCACGAGCACAGGGCCTTGTGTTGAGGGCTGTGGGATGTGGATGAAGGTCCTGGCTCTTCAGAGGATGGGTAAACCCTCACATCTGGGGGACATTTTTGCTACCGGTGACTCAAATCCCACCTAGGAAACACACAGAGATGAGAACGCCTTACTTTCCACTGGGGCCGCAATTTTATGAGTTTAGAGAAAACTGGCAGAAAAAGCCCCTCCTAATAGGACTGCAATGTCTCAGAAGAAAACGGACTCAGTCCTATCCTCTTCCAGGTTTGGGGGACGAGGAGGTGAGGACGAGGGTAGCAGTGGGCTGTCTGCTTAGCCATGGGAGTCTGGAGACTGTCCCCAGCCCAGTGAGGGCAGACCCTTGTGCATGAGAAGGGGGTGGCCTCAGGGCAAACTAGACATCCCCTCCAGAAGCCCCAGCTCTCAGCTGTGAAGCTTTCTGCATGCAACCCACAAATGGCGTCTGCATCACTGAAGCTCAGCCTTGAAGACTGAGATGCAGAATTGTGGCCTCCCTACCTAAGAGGGACGTGCAGAGTATTTGTCAGAGGAGCATAATGGCCCCAGGAGGAGAGCCAGCTGAGGATACTGGGGGAGGACCAGGCTTTGGGACGGGGAGAGGATGGGGCTCCTGGCCTAGGGCAGCTTGGGGATGCTAAGACCGTGAACCTGGAGAGGGACTTGGCAGAATGCCTTGGCCACGTGCTAAGTCACAGGGCCTGCGTGCACGCTGGGAATGACTGACTTTACAATTTCTATTGGAGTATGGCTGCTTATAGTGTTAGGCAGTGGTGATGGCCAAGGGGGCGAGGATGACCTGCCACACCCGGCCGAAGCTCCAGCCACAGCCGCAACAGCAGACCCGATGGGTATCCCCAATGACTGTGGCCTCTGCTCAGCTCAAAATATGCACGATCCATCCGAAGCAAGTCCTTATTCTGTACAGCATGTGGTGCTCATTCATTCATTCATTCAATGAATAGTTACTCTGGGCAGGCACTGTTTTAGGTGCCAAAGAGGCAGCAACAGGCAAATCCAGCAAGCTCTGGACCTCGTGGAGCTTATGTTCCAGTGGAGAGAGGCAAACCATACATCTCTAAACCCACTCAGCATTTTCAGATGATAGAAAGTGCTGGAGGAAGATAAGCCGATCCCTAGAGCACCCCTCTACAGCCCTCACTGGCACTGCTGCCAGCTCTGCCCCCCGGGATGCTGGAAGAAAGCAGACTGGGGAGGTTCCTCCTTCTAGTGGTTTCCCAGGCAGAGCCGTCAGCAAAGTCAGGGCACTGGGAGGACACAGGCGTGTTGCCGTGTCTGCTCCCAGCTGCTGACACCTGGCAAACTTCGGTCACATGTATTCCGAAAAAAACTCATTGAGGCTGTATATAAGATGTTAATAGTGTTAGATCTAGATGATAATCTTAAGAGATGTTTGATTTTCTTCTGAATTTTCTTCTGAATTTTCTTTTTTTTAAATTGAAGTGTGGTTGACTTACAATGTTGTATTAGTTTCAGGTGTACAGCAAAGTGATTCCATTATACACACACACACACACACACATTCCTTTTCATATTCTTTTCCATTATGGTTTAGCACAGGATACTGAATATAGTTTCCTGTGCTGTACAGTAAGACCTTGTTGATTACCTATTTTATTTTGTTTTTAACATTTTTATTGGAGTATGTTGCTTTACAATTTTAATTGGAGTATGGTTGCTTTACCGTGTTAGTTTCTGCTGTACAGTAAAGTGAATCAGCTATGTACATATACATATATCCCCTCTTTTTTGGATTTCCTTCCCATTTAGTTCACCACACAGCACTGAGTTGAGCTCCCTGTGCTCTACAGTACGTTCTCATTAGTTATCTATTTTATACATAGTAGCGTATACTTGTCAATCCCAATCTCCCAATTCATCCCACCCTCCGTTCCCCCCTTGGTAGCCATAAGTTTGTTCTCTATATCTGCGTCTCTCTTTCTGCTTCGCAAATAAGTTCATCTGTACCATTTTTCTAGATTCCACATATAAGCGATATTATACGATCTTTGTTTTTCTCTTTCTGACTTACTTCACTGTATGACAGTTTCTAGGTTATATATAGTAGTTTGTATCTGCTAATCCCAAACTCCTAATTTATCCCTCCTCCTCCCTTTCCCCTTTGGTAATCATAAGTTTGTTTTCTATGCCTGTGAGTCTGTTTCTGTTTGTAAGTAAGTTCATTTGTGTCATATGTTAGATTCCACATATAAGTGATATATGGTATTTGTCTTTCTCTGTCTGACTTACTTCACTTAGTATGATAATCTCTAGGTCCATCCATATTGCTGCAAATGGCATTATTTCATTCTTTTTTATGGCTGAGTAATATTCCCTTGTATATATGTACCACATCTTCTTTATCCATTCATCTGTCGGTGGACATTTAGGTTGCTTCCATGTCTTGGCTATTGTAAATAGTGTTGCTATGAACATTGGAGTGCATGTATCTTTTCGAATTATAGTCTTCTCCAGATATATGCCCAGGAGTGGGATTGCTGGATCATATGGCAACTCTATTTTTAGTTTTTTAAGGAACCTCCATACTGCTTTCCATAGTTGCTCCACCAATTTACATTCCCTCCAACAGTGTAGGAGGGTTCCCTTTTTTCCACACCCTCTCCAGCATTTGTTATTTGTAGATTTTTTAATGATGGCCATTCTGACTGGTGTGAGGTGGTACCTCACTGAATTTTCCAATATTTTTGTAATTTCAATGTGTTATTTTTGCAATAAAGGAAAAACACATTTTTTTAAAATGAGAGGATTAGTCTAGCTAAATCAAATGAATAAGAAATATGTTTGGACAGGTAGGCACGGACCAGATCTTAGGGTGATGAGTAAATATCCTTCCAGGTCACTTTACGGTTTACAAAGCAATTTCACAATAAATACCTCCTTAGACCCTCACAAGACTTTCTCAAGGTTACATAGAAAATAAACTTCAGTACAGGAAAATGCCTGACCCTCAGGGCCCTGACTTCAAGGCCAATATGTTTTCTGTTATTCCACCTGTCCTTCTGTAACTGACCTCACTTCTCTTTACAGCTGAAGCCCTCCAAAAGCCGCTGAGCACCCCAGCTCCGGCCCCTCTCCCCACCACCGCCTTTGCCTCTCCTGCAGTGACCAAGCTGATTGACTCATCCACACATTATAAAACTATAGTCTTTCCCAAGCTCCTGCCGGGTTCTAGGGGTATTGAACTGGGTCTTGGGATACAGTGCAGAGCCAAAAAGGTCTCCAGTGCAGGAGAGAGGTTTTACCAAATTAGTGAATATATACTACAAATCATGGTCATGGCAGTGAAATAAAAGTAAAGGGTATTACGCAAACGATCAGCATCAGAGGAAGCTGTTTGGATCGGGGCACTCGCCCTTCCTCCATACGGAGCAATACATTGTCACTGAGCCTAAGCCAGGCAGACAGCCTAATTGGAGGCCAAGATCACAAGAGCACAGTTCTCAAAGGATGTGTATTCTGGATGGAGAGGCCGCGCACAAAGCCGGATGAAAACTTAATTACGGGCAGTGTGGGGAAACCTCCCTGGCGGTCCAGTGGTTGAGACTTGGTGCTTTCACTGCAGGTGGAGTGGATTCGATCCCTGGTCAGGGAGCTAAAATCCCGTATGCTGTGTGGCATGGCCGAAAAGTTAATTAAAAAAAGGGGTGGGGGGCGCAGCACGGACACTCACAGCGATGGAACAGCCCCTGGAACCCTCTCTGGAGCAAAGCAGAATTTACCAACCAGATCACCAGGGATGTCACAAGTCAATTCGTGATTGTCAGTGAGAGAAGCCACAGAAAGGAAGGGCACGGACATACAGAGAACGTGTAGCTAACAATGCAAGAGCTAAGTGAGGGTCCAGGCCTTCGGCACTACAGGACACTAGAGATGGGACAGGATGGGAGGGGCTGACAAGGAAGAAAGTCTTCAGGGTAGGAGGGGACATTTAAAGTGGGCCTCAGAGAGTGGATGGGATCTGGATGTTCCTCAAGGTCATCCCATTCAGCAAGGTCACAAGGATGCCCGGAAAACCCACAGCACAGCCTGTGGGCCCTTTCTCCTCCAGACGTTGGTGGCTGGCTTCCAGGCCGCTCCATCACGTCAGAGGGTTTTTAAGTGTCTCTCCCGCTCTGCTCTGAAGAGCCAGGCATGCTGCTAGCCACCCCAGGCTGAACGTAAAGAAGATTTCAGCACAGGGCGAGCTGGCAAATGCTGGGAACACCTGGCTAACTAGGTCACCTGCACAGCGGATTCTACTGCGATACACGCATGAGCAAACTACCAGACCGCCAGGTGCTGGGACCCACCGGAGCAGACAACTCAAGGAGTGTTGGTTGCCATTTGACATCACAGGCACTGCTGTGGTGATCGGGGCTATGGTGAGTAAGCCAGCCACATAGACTCAGCCCTGACAATGGTGATAACCACACAACAACGGCAGCAAGCTTCACACGGTGCTTCAGAGCCAAGAGAGATGTCTGTCATCTAAGCCTAACAGCTAACATCATATTTGTAACACAGACATGACTATATGGCACCCAAAGCTCGTGCCGTCTTAGTTGTCATAAGAACATGTCAGCGGTTACGGCTTCTGGACAACAGCTGGTGGAGGGCCAGGCCCAGGGTGCTGGACGTCTCCCGTCTACCTCTCCTTGGGACACTGAGTCACCCGTGGGGAAACCTTCATCTCCAAGGCCTGCGAGCAGAGGAAGAGAGCCTTCAGCGGAGGGCGGAGAAGCTGGGTTCATCCGGGATCTCATTCTGCACTCTCTCTGTGTTAAGAGCATCAGGCTTTGGCTTTAGGAAGCCCTGGGTTCAAGCCCCGGGTCTGTTACTTGCAACATGTGTGACCCTCAGCAAGCTCCTAACTTCTCTGAGCCACTTTCCTCTGTTAAACACGGATAATAGGGCTTCCCTGGTGGCGCAGTGGTTGGGAGTCCGCCTGCCGATGCAGGGGACACGGGTTCGTGCCCCGGTCCAGGAGGATCCCACATGCCGCGGAGCGGCTGGGCCCGTGAGCCATGGCCGCTGAGCCTGCGCGTCCGGAGCCTGTGATCCGCAACGGGAGAGGCCACAGCAGTGAGAGGCCCGCGTACCGCAAAAATAAATAAATAAGACACAGTGCTTAGCCCAGGGCCGGCCTATGCTTAGTGCTCATTAAGTACTAGTTATATTATTACTATTATTATTATTACAGAGAGGAGAGCTCAGTGTCATTCCCTCACCTGAACCCACAGACTAGGGCAGCACCCTGGGGCATGGCATCTTCCTCTCTCTGGATGAAATCAGCAGCCGGGGGGAGGGGCAGAGCACCCAGGGAAGAGGTCCCCCTTTCCCGGCTCCCGGCTGGCAGCGTCCTCCTGTGAGCAGCGGGGCCTGCAGTGAAACGCTTCCCTCTGTTTTCACAGCTGGTGGGGATGGCGGACTGTCACCCCTGAGCCCCAGAGCCACACTGCTCGGCACAGTCACCACGAGGCACACCAGGCTGTCCAGCACTGGAAATGTGGCCGGTCCAAAGCGAGATGCGCCATAAGAATAACCTAGTTCCCAAAAAAGGAATGTGCCATGTCTAATTAACAAGGTTTTAGGTTGACTACATGCTGAAGTCATAGCCTCCGGGTACATTAGGTTAGAGAAAACGTAAATACGGTTAATTTCGCCTGCTTCCTTTCCTTCTTCGTCAGTGGCAGCTAGAATATCAGAAAGTTCGTGTGCTCACATATACTTCGGCTGTACGGTCCTGATCAGGAACACGCGCTCCACGAAACCGAGGCTCTGTCGCTCTGGTCCACTGCTGTGCCCCCAGCCCCCCGGGACAGGCCCTGAATGCATGAACACAGGGAGGTGTGAGGCCTGGAGGAGAGCTTTCAGAGCTGGAGGTCAGCTTGAGGAGGCGAGGGCAGTTTGGGAGTCATACACAGGAGTTCACTGAGTCTGGGGAAAATATTAAGAACGTATCCGTATCCCCAAACGGCAAGAGTCAAATCCAGGGCATCCCAAACCTACGTTCTTTCTACTAAATCCCTTTACCACCCACAGCAATGCGGAGTAGAGAAGAAAACTAGATTTTGGATTTTCTTACAAAGCACATTCCCCTCCACCACCACCAATGTCCTGGCTTTGGGCCTCGGGCTCCTGAGTGCCCCTTTTGCAGCCACCAGGGCCCCTCAATTTCACGTCTCATGCTGGCGTTTAGCCTGAGCCCTAAATATGTCCATGCTCTCCTCTCCACGCTTTGGCTCCCAAAGAGCCTCTCTGGCTGAGATGCCTTCACATCACCCATATCCATAATGTGTTAGCTTAAGGTTCCCTTTCATTTTACTTGGGTTTCAATACTTTTCATCAGAAGCCAAAACCTTGTAGACTTTTTTCCTCGATCTTGTCATGAAATTCCCTCAGAGATATTTGATTCTAGAAAGAGTCTCTGCTCTGCCACATCTCCTTGAAAGAAAAAGGACATCTAAATAACAAGCATCCTGCCATATTCACATACAAGTCTCAGAAGGCAAGTGGGTCTGTCGCCCTTATATCTGTTCTTCCTGTTCGGTTGTCATTTTTACCGATGAAGTGCCTACATTTTATTCCAAAGAGGAAGGTAGTCAACATGCCTCCAGCCGCCCATGGTCTCCACGTACGCCTTGAAGGGGTCCTGATGTTCTGTGAACATTTTCTGCTGCCTCTGTCCCCGTGAAACCCCCCGGTGTGCTCTGCTCCGCTCCACTTTCCCCTCTGGTCTCCTGACTTGACGCCACCCACCTCCCTCAAAACCGGGCTTCTCGGAAGCATCTGTCATTTCCACTTCCAACCCCAGGTCAAGAGCCTCTTGAGTTTTATCTGAGCAAAGGTATTTTAGAGCCAAAACTGATATCTCAGAGAAGAAAAATCTCACTCCCACCTTCCCGGGTGACACGCCGACACTATTTGTGATCAGAAAGAATAAAGAAAGATTGGCTAGAAATCAACTGTGTCATTCTAACGCAAGAAAAGGACCTCCATCAAATAGCAGGGGTAGAGCTGCTTTCAACTCAACCCGATGTGCGATGCAGACCGCACTTAATCACCCACCCGTGTTGCAGCCGCTGAATCGTTACGGATTTTCATCCCTTTCCCCAGCCACCCAGCAGAGCGCCTGACGGGCCAGCAGTGGCTGGTGCTTGAGGAACGCACGTGAGTTTTAACCAACCAGCACAGCCCAGGACAGCACATCTGCCTCCTCAGAATACTTGTGTGCTGCCTCCCAGGGCCAGATGAATTCACCCGGCAGTTCTCGTGGGCTAACATTTACAGAGGCCCCTGGAGCAAGATGCTGGGTTAGGGGACAGGGATAAAAAGTGAGTGACACGTCAGCTGGGCCCGCAGAGAGCTCACCGTCAAATGCAGACAGGGGACTTCCCTGGTGGTCCAGTGGTTAAGACTCCTCAATCCCATTGCAGGGGGCCTGGGTTCGATCCCTGGTCAGGGAACTAGATCCCACATGCCACAACTAAGAGTCCACCGCAACTAAGACCCGGCACAGCCAAGTAAATAAATAAATAAATAAATATTTAAAAAAAAATGCAGACAGATGCATGTGACAACCTAAAACGTGAGGTAGAATGGGGCAAGGTAATAAGTGTGTGTGCGTGTGTGTGTGTGAGTGTGTACTGAAAAAAGAAAGATGGGAAGGAAATATACCCCGATGTTACTAGTGATTATCTCTGTTTATTGGGTTTATGGGTGATTTTTTTTCTCTTCTTTACTGGTTGCTACATTCTCAGATCTTTCTTCTTAGGATAAACATATGTGTGATCTGGTGAGAAGTGAAGACTTTGTAGAGGATGGGGTACATACACGGGCCCCGCGGGACAGGGAGAATTGGGCAGGGAGGAAACGAGGGGAGGAGATTCCAGGCAAAGGGGGCAGCATGAAGTGGCCCACCAGGCTGCAGCAGGGGAGGCCGATTTGGGGTAACGAGAGCAAGGAGACTATGCCTGGGCATTCACGTCGAGAGAGGTAGGACTGGGGGCCTGGGGGCTGGGAGGCCAGGCCGAACGGACTCAGCTGCTCACTCTGTGCTCCTGTCGCCCTTGGTGTTTGCTGTCAATACATCACTCATCATGCTGCGTTACGCTTGGTTCTATTCAAATCTATCGCCCCACTAAATTTTTAGCTCCTGGAGGTCAGGGATCCCGGCTCGCTCATTCTGTAGCCATAGCACTAGCACAATTACTAGCACAGAACAGGAGTCCACAGAAGCTTCTTGGATGAGTTGAATGCAAAGGGGGTCATTCTTTATTTCGTCGGTGATAAGGACTTATCACGGGTTGCAGAAACTTACGCGCATGCCAGGCGCTGTGCTGGGTGCAAGGACATTGTCCTGACTGATCCCACTTACAACCGTGTGTGATGTTGACCGCCCTCGTTTACACACGAGGCTCAGAAAGGTCAAGTCACCTGCCTGAGGTCATACAGCCAAGGGTAAGAGAACCAGGACAGTTTGAAGACAGTGTGGAGGACGGAGTCAGACAGAAACCTCGTAGAAACAAGGAGACTAGAGCAGCGAGGGGCTGTGGTGACCTGGGCTGGCCCAGCGGCTCAGCGTGGGGAGGAGAGGAGAGGGGAGGGGAGGGGTGGGAGAGGCTGGAGGGCAGCCTGGAGGCAGTGCTGACACCTGAGCACAGACCATGCCTCGGCTGCCTCCCAAGCATGCTGTTATTTCTGATGTCAACTCAGGGACAAACAGCTCCACAGGGACTCACCCATCCCTTGGAAGAGCTCCCGCCTCTCAGAAATAGGGCCTGTGGAAAGAGCCCCACGCCAGCCCGGGCTGCAGACACCCCTGCCGCTCCCCCATCCACCGCTGGGCTTTACGACCTCCTGGACCTCGACACTGTCCCGACAATGTCCGTCAAACTGGCCCCGACCACAGCAGACATGAACTCCCCCGGCCGAGGTGGACACAGAATTGGGAGCCAGTTTCCTCATCTGTAATGGGCAGGGTCCATTTGTAAATAGGGCAGATCTTAAAGGGGCAGATGCCCTTTAAGACCCTCAGACTAGGTTTACTGTTGTAGGTTCTCAGGGACCTCGACCCCTCTCTAGCGTGTATGCCCATCGTAACCATGTGTAGCATCAGTTAACCTCTCTCTCTCCTGCTGGACCTAAGCTCCCCGAGGGCAGCTTGGCCTGTTCCCGGCAGCATCCTTAGCCCTGTCCTGCGTGCTGAGCACGAGGCCACACCCCGTGTCTGTCCACTGAATGGACCTGTGGCTGGTCTCGGGGCCGCCCTTCTCCGGGTCGTCCCCACCTGTGGGAAGGCAGCCAGGCCTAGACATCCCATCACAGCAGGGATTCTCCGGGAGGCATGACTCCCTGGGGTCCAGTTTCTCCCCACAGTTCAGGGGGCCAGTGAGCGTCAGATCGGTGGGTGATCTCCACCCACCCCAGGAAAATCCCTCCGGTTTTCTTGCCAATAGGACGACATCGGAGGTGGAGGTTTTGAAACAGCCTGTATGTCTGCGTTCAGAATACTCTGCTGCTTGACTGAAAACACCTTCACTCGTGCCGCGTCTCAGGATCCGAGTGAGAGGAAGGCTCGAGAGGGGGCAGCTCAGCGCCCGGGGAGGCTTAGCGGCAGCAGTGGTCCTCCGTCCCCGGCTTCACCATCACGCTCACTTGAAGATGCCCTTCTTTTTCACAACCCATAATGGGCAGGGGTTCCTGGAAGTGGAGGATGCCCAGAATGACCTCTACCAGAGCATCCTATTCAGGGGACCCCAACATTGCACCTCGAGGTCAGCGGCTGCCTTCCGACCTGCACCCAGCATTCTGCAGCCTCGCCCTTGACATTAAAACAGAAGCCACTGACCTCACAGTGTCAAAGGGGGGTGTCCATGGAGGAAGTGACCTGCTTTTTTTTTTTGCGGTACGCGGGCCTCTCACCGCTGTGGCCTCTCCCGCTGCGGAGCACAGGCTCCGGACGCGCAGGCTCAGCGGCCATGGCTCACGGGCCCAGCCACTCCGCGGCACGTGGGATCCTCCCGGACCGGGGCATGAACCCGTGTCCCCTGCATCGGCAGGCAGACTCCCAACCACTGCGTCACCAGGGAAGCCCGACCTGCTTTCTTTAAAGACATTCATGCCCACAAAATCAAATGAAGGTGTTCCTGTGTCCTTCCTCCATATCTGGGACACCAGGTGACGTTGAATCCGCAACACGGCTGATGGGTGGCTGCTCCCTTGTTTCTGCTTCTCTCTGCATCCCATCCAGGCCCCCTTGCCCACCCCCAGTTCAGGGCACTGTAATCCCCAGACAGCTCCTGCCAGGCAGCATTTAATCGCTTCTCCACCCCTAAGGCCATCATTCCTAGGGTGACCTCTCTGCTCCCGTGCTACTGGTCCTTTCTGAGTCTGCCATTCAAAACAACGCCTGGGAAATGCACACCCGCGATCCAGTCACATGATTAGTGAGTTCCAGTACAAACACTCTCACCCGTCAGCTCCCGCTGGGCTGGCCAAAGAGTCAGGGAGGACTCTGGTTTCCCAGGCTCCATAAAGAACGTTTCCCTTGCTTGTGTTGGCAGAAAGTAGGGTTTGGGTCTGGGTTTCAACGCAGTGCCCACGAGATGCCTCCAGAAGATAACTGGCTGGTGATTAACAAAGTACAGTTGGCATCGTGCAGGCTTGGAAGCTGGCTGTTCTCATTCCAATACGGTGGGCTGAGGACGGTCCCTCTGGGGTTCATCAGAAGGGATGGAGCTGTATTTAGGGGTCTGCAGAAGGGATCAACTTCTAAGACGTCGGCAGATCCACCCACTGATGTCGGTGAAGTCACCCAGACCTCCCGTCTTAGGAACAGCCCTCTGTGGTAGCCGCTCTGCCTCTATTCTACCTCTAGCCGTGCCTTCTCAATTTCATTCATTTTGCTTCAATTTCTGAAAAACTCCTTTACTCCCTCCATCTCACCAAAATGTTTTTAAATGGTTCTTTTTTTAAAAAAATTATTTATTTAATTTACTTTAATTTTGGCTGTGTTGGGTCTTTGTTGCAATGCGCGGGCTTCTCATTGCAGTGGCTTCTCTTGTTGCAGAGCATGGGCTCTAGGCGTGCGGGCTTCAGTAGTTGTAGCGTGCGGGCTGAGTAGCTGTGGCTTGCAGGCTCTAGAGCACAGGCTCAGTAGTTGTGGCGCACAGGCTTAGTTGCTCCGTGTCATGTGGGATCTTCCCAGATCAGGGATTGAACCCATGTCCCCTGCATTGACAGGAGGATTCTTAACCACTGTGCCACCAGGGAAGTCCCCATCTCACCACATTTTATCCACACTATAGGCAGAGCATTCGTTTGCTGGGGCTGCCGAAACAAATGATCAAAAACTCGGTATCATATATACACTACCAAATGTAAAACAGATAGCTAGTGGGAAGCAGCCGCATAGCACAGGGAGAACAGATCGGTGCTCTGTGACCACCTAGAGGGGTGGGATAGGAAGGGTAGGAGGGAGGGAGATGCAAGAGGGAAGAGATACAGGGATATATGTATATATATAACTGATTCACTTTGTTATAAAGCAGAAACTAACAATTGTAAAGCAATTATACTCCAATAAAGATGTTAAAAAAGAAACAACTAGGTATCTTAAAACAACAGAAATGTATTCTCTCATAGTTCTAGAAGCCGGAAGTCCTAAATCAAGGTGTCCACAGGGCCGTGCTCCCTCCGAAGGCGCTAGGGAGAGTCCTTTCCTTACTTCTGGCTTCTGGCGCCTCCCGGTGTCCCTTGGCTTGTGGTTCCATCACTAGAGGCTCTGCCTCTGTCTTCACACGGCCTTGTCCTCTCTGGGTCTCTCCTCCGTGTGTCTCTTATAAGGACACCTGTCATTGAATTCAGGGCCCATCTGGATAATCGGGATGGTCTCACCCGGAGATCTGTAGCTGAACGACATCTGCAAAAACCTTTTTCTGATAGGCTCACATTCATAGGTTCTGGTAGTTGGGACAACCAGAACCTCTCAGTACATTCGAATCATCTGGGGACAGTTTCACATGATCCCGAGTGGGGTCAAAGGGTGATGAGCGGGGTCGGGGAGGGGAACAAGGTTTTGTTGTTTGGTTCCTTAGAGTTTCCCAGGCTCGAAGACTCACAGCCTCTCACCCAAGCAGACATCATGGGTGACACCAGCTGTCACTGAGAGGATGTTTGCAGTTTACTCACAAATCACACTGCCTGTCATCTATTGTTTTTTCAGTGTTGCACAAAGAAGCTCAGAGACCTCCGAGATCATTTCGTCCGTGGTCCTCTCCAATCAACACATTTTTATAACAAATACTTGGAAACGCCCCCTTCGCCACCGGAAATGAAACTCCTAGATAAATCAGTTGGCCCATATGCATCACTGAACCCTAATTGTAATCTGAAGGAGAAAAGGGAATGCCACTGATAACAAAATAACTTTTTCAGTGAGGAAGTACTCGTGTGTACTCATGCCCTGGCACCCAGAATGAGGCAGACAATGCTTATACCTACTCGTGATGGGTAAGGTTAGGCTGAACAATCCGTATAAGGACCACAAGGAAATAAAAGCGCAGAGGACAACGGAATAAGACATGTCAGGATGAGAAACAACAAACCCGTTTACCTGTCTGCATCTGACAACAGGAAGGAAATCACCTCACTGTGAAATTAAATTACAAGTGTGGAAATAGAGAAAACAAAGTAAATTATTCTTGTGAATGAGCTAAGCCTTATATACAAGTATGACGTAATATACTTTAGCGTGCTGAGACATGGAACAAAGTATCGTGGAGAACGAGTCTCTAACCTGGAAACTCCACCCATGGAGGGGGGTAGGCACACATATTCAGTCTTTTTTTTTTTTTGAATTTATTTTATTTATTTTTTTATACAGCGGGTTCTTATTAGTTATCCATCTTATACATATTAGTGTATATATGTCAATCCCATTGTTCAGTCTTTAGCATTAAAAAAGTCGTGGAAACATTACCCTTTTCCTTTAGGGAGAGGGGAGAGGAAGATGGATCGGAAAAAGTTGTTTGGTAGATCTCTAATGAGAACATCAGAGTCAGAGTGAAACACACAGGCAACCCCAAAGAAAATCATTGTAATATATGAATTTTGCAAGAGGTTTCTTATCATTGAACTCCCTATATATATGTATACAGATAGATTAGATTATACATATACACACAGTAGACTATAAACTATTTCAGAAACAGCTTCTATAAAGAAGTTCACTGCTAATTTAATAACGTGCTGGCCTGTCTGTGTCCGTAAGACGGAGTCTCGAATCTCCTGTTACGAAGGCTTCCTTGCCTTTGCAGTAACTCCACGTTGCGCTGAAACCCTTTTCAGTTAAATGTGTGTTTGGAAATGCTCTCCACTGGACAGAACGCGTGGAGTGGGGAAGTTATACAGCCACCTCAGGGCTCTGCCCTTATTCCATCTAGGCTTCTCGTCCCCAAACAACCAGCTCCTACATCACTGGGCTTTGGGCATAACTTCTTTGAAAATGTTTCACAGTACTATGTCAAAGGTACTAAGTGATTTCTCGTTGTGTTGGATTGAGTTTGGCAGGGCAGGTAACAATTCTTCACTGATGGGGTCGATTTGCACGTGGAACCACAAAGAGTACCCCTAACCCTAACCCAACCCTAACCCTAACCCAACCCTAACCCTAACCCATACCCTAACCCATACCCGTACCCTAACCCTAACCCGTACCCGTACCCTAACCCTAACCTGTACCCTAAACCGTACCCTAACCCTAACTCGTACCCTAACCCATACCCTAACCCTAAATCTAACCCTCACCCTAATCCTAACCCGTACCCTAACCCTAACCCTAACCCTAACCCGTACCCTAACCCATACCCTAACCCTAAATCTAACCCTCACCCTAATCCTAACCCGTACCCTAACCCTAACCCTAACCCTAACCCGTACCCTAACCCATACCCTAACCCTAAATCTAACCCTCACCCTAATCCTAACCCGTACCCTAACCCTAACCCTAACCCTAACCCGTACCCTAACCCAAACCCTAACCTGTACCCGTACCCTAACCCAAACCCTAACCTGTGCCCTAACCCGTACCCTAACCCTAACCCAAACCCTAACCCGTACCCGTACCCTAACCCGTACCCTAACCCAAACCCTAACCTGTACCCTAACCCTAAACCCTAACCTGTACCCTAACCTGTACCCTAACCCTAACCCTAACCTTAACCCGCACCCAGTCAATGCCAAGGGCATCTCTTAGTCTCATGGCAGTTCAAAGCCACCCCACAGACTTCCAGAATGCCCTGCGGGGCTTCAACACTCAAAGCACTGTGGTCCTGGGACCAGCAGTAGCACCTGGGAGTCTGTTGGCAATGCAGGATCTTCAGCCTTGGACTAGACCTACCGCATCAGAATGTTCCTTTTATAAGGAGACCCCCAGGTGATGCATCCACTCACGGAACCCAGCGAGGCACTACTCCACCGACCCCATTAGGGATCCTCACCAACTTCAACCTCATTCATTTCTCCAATGAGAAAACGGGCCCAAGAGCGCAGGTCAGCTGTACATCCTGCTCCTCTTTTTGTTTTTTTCCGATTGAAGTATTACTTGATTTACAGTATTGTGTTAGTTTCAGCGGTATAGCAAAGGGATTCAGTTATACATATATACGTATATATGTATATATCTATGTTCATTTTTCTTCGATTCTTTTCCATTACAAGATATTGAATAGTTCCCTGGGCTCTACAGTAAATCCTTGTTATTTATCTCCTCTCCTTGTCACTAAGTTCCTTGAGGACAAGAAGGACACAAGACTCTTCTCTTGAATGTCCACCCGGCTGCCAGCACAGAGAAGCCCACACAGCTGTGGCCCTAGAAATGCCTGCCGTCTGTATTCCCTCCGGACTCCAAATTCTCCTTTGGACCCAGAAAGCAACTCGCTCCCTTTGCTCGTCCACAGAAGCGCAGGCCACATCCCCCCTGCCCTCACGGTCACTGGGGCACATCTACCAGCTTGGTCTTGTCAGTTTTACCACCAGCCCCAGCTACATGGAGGACCACAGGGTTTGAAGAGGCACTGGCTCCCCCCGCCTCCCCCTGCCTGTAGGCCCTTGTGGTTAGCGTCACACTCGAGAAAGAATAAATAGAAAGCAACCCCCCAGCCCGTTGTTCTAAGATAACCACAGAGATGACAGATGCTGCAAACCTGGGGGAGATGAAAGATAGACAGCAACAATAAAAAACCAAGAAAGGCGCGTCCCAGTGACAAGAAGCCCCGGCCTGCAGATCCTTCTGCTGGGGTGTGATTTCAAAAGTCCCAGACTGCGGCCTGTGAACTGTGCCCTCCCGGCCCCATCCCCGCCCCCAGGCTGGCCGGGCCGGTCCTTCACTGGCGAAGAGAGTAAGTGCCTCACAGGGAGGTAAGCCCAGCTCAGCTGCTCAACAAATGACCAGGAAGGAGAAAAGCTGAGCTGGGGGACAGCGAGCGGAAAGGAGGCTTCCTTCCGGCCGCCTCTCGACCCTGGCCGAGGTCATCTCAAGGAGCCCACGGCCTCCGGAGAGGAGGACCAACAGCCTCCCCGAAGGCTGCTGCGGGCAGAAGGGTGGCTCAACACCTTAACTCACAGCCTCCACTTCCGGGCCCTGCTTCCTTCCTTCATCAGGCAACGGTGGACCCAAGACAGGAAACCACCCACCTCCTTGCTCCACAGTGAATTTGTTTCTTTTGTCAAGAAATTCAGGACCCAGCCTGACACATCCGTGTACCAGGTGGCACTGCAGCTTTCGGTCCACGTGTCCTCACTCGGCCCCTCCGACCAGGATGTGGCTCTCTCGTCTCGTCTCTCACGCCAGGCACAGGGCCTGGCGTGCACAAGGTGCTCCATAGATGTTTGGGTATAAAAGACCCTCAGGGGCAATGAAGCCAATTCCTCTCTACACAATGTGACAGACCACAAAGGATGAGCCATCGCCTTTGTCAGGAGAACGAAATGGCATCCTCCTTATGTGCCTTCTTTGGGGCACGTCGCCATCTCACCCATTTTCAGAGATGTTCTCTTTGTCCTGACCGTCCTCACCATGCCACCACTGACAACAGTCACAGAGGTGAGAGGTGTAACCGTAAACCTCACCTCTTTTCTAAGACTTTGGAGGCAGCATAATATATCGGCTAAAACAACAGGTTCTAGAGCCTGAAATTCTTGGGTCAGGTCCTAGGTCTGCCGTGTACAAGTTATGAACCTTGGCCAAGCGACTTCACTCCATTACTGCTTTCTTGTCTATAAAACAGGAGTAGGGGTTCTGGTGAGATGATATATGTCATCGAACAGTACTCCTGACTGTTGTGTTCGTTTTTACTGCTGGTCTCTGAGCAGCTAAAGTTCTCCAAGCAGAGCAAAAGCAACCGGCGAGCAGAGTTCCTTCCCTCCTACTCTGAGATGAGAAGAAGGCCGGGGCCTAGCAAGGCAGGGGTATGCTCAAGTGCTCGGACGATAACACACAGGGGCCGACCCATCAGGTGCAGATGAAGTAGAACCACATCCACGTAGACGTCTGCCCTTCCCTTTCTTCTGGAAAAAGACAGCCTCCCTGGCTTTCATTTTCCATTTTGAAGAGACATGAGGACGAGAGCAATTTCTCTTCCTTCTTAATCTACTATGAGAAAAGCAGCACCCTCATGTGCTCCGTGAAAGTCCACACTTAGCCTTAGTGGAAGAGACAGAGAGGGGGTGGAGGAAACGCTGGATGTGGGCAGGCTGGTCCCCAGCTAGGGACCCTTAGAGACAGCTGCCACTCGCTCCAACCAGCTGTCAACATACAGTCATTAGAACCCAGTGTTTCCAGCCCTTTGGATCATTCAAAGATATTTCCGAATTTTAAAATGTTGTACGTGTTCGGGTACAGGACAAAATACAGTTTTATTCACTGCAACGTTACTTGTAATAAACACCAGACAGCTATAAACAGCTTGTGTCCCTCAGCAGGGATTGGTTGAATCAATGACGATGCATCCCTACAACAGAACACACAACCATACAAAAAACTCCTGCATCTATGGGATGCAGCAGTTCTTAGAGGGAAGTTCATAGCGATACATATAACGGAATACTACACCCCTGTGAAGAAGGAGAAAGCTCTTGGTTCACTGATAGGGAAAGACTGCCAAGATCAAGGAAGCGAAAAAAGCGAGGTGAAACAGCGTGTAGAGTGTGTATACTATAATTATGTACGAAAGAATGGGATGGAGGGAGAATGTATGTTTGTACTGCTTCTTCTTTGCAATAAGAAAGTCTAGAAGGGTGTATAAGAAACAAATAAAAATGGTTACTGGGGAGGGGGCAGGATGGGCATATGGAGGCTGGTATAAGAGGTCACTAGATATCTTTCTATAATGATTTGGTTTTTGAGCTATGTGAATATAGCACTTACTCCAAAAATAATATAAAAACAATGTGAACACCAGCCACCGTGAACAGCACACATCTACACGCTACACATGGCCTGTTGGCCTCAGTTTTACAACCTCTGCACTAACGGGTCCCAACCGGGAGGCAGAAAGTTGGCAGCAAGGGGTCCAAGTTGTACTGGCTTTGAAGACCAGCAGCTTGTTCAAATCTGGCATCTGGAACACCCTCTGGGTTGCCTGGCAATGAGCTGGCTGGGCCCAGGAGCTCCTGTTCTCCCAGGAGAAGGGCGTGCCGCTCTCCACCCCCTTCTGAGCTTGGGTTTCTCCACCTTCCTCCAAAGTTAAGGCTGACCGGAACCCAGATGGTCTGTTTGCTCCCTTCTGTTGAGGCCTCCCCCTGACTTGTCCTATAAAAATAGGTGCAGCGATAGAAGCATGGCGTCCCTCCACTGGCCAGAGCATCATGTGTGTTCCACTGGGCCCAGCCACGTTCCCTGGAGGATGCCAAGAGAACAGAGGACACGGCCCACTGATTCATCTCCCTGTTCCTTCCACCTGCACGAAGGGACACAGTAACTATTCACCCCGGCTCCGTGTACGTCCTCGTCTTGTCACTGAAAATCGCTCACTTAGTGTTCCAGGTTGAATTATGATCTCCAAGAAAAGGCACAGTGAAGTCCTAAATCCCAAGACCTCAGAAGGTAGCCCGATATGACCGGGGTCCTCAGAAGAAGACAGTCACGTGAAGACAGAGACACACGGGGTAACCCGTCTGACAACGCCGGCGCAGCGTGTATTATGCAGCTGCAAGCCTCGCGAGAAACGCTCAAGATTGCCAACCGACTGCCAGAAGAAGGAGGAAGCCAGGAAGGACTTCCCCTGCAGGTCGGAGAGGGAGCAGGGCCCTGCCGACACCTTGGCTTTGGACTTCCATCCTCCAGAACCATGAGACAACACATTTCTGTTGTTTTCAATCACCCGGTGTGCGGCACTCCTTAGGGCAGCCCTAAGGAATGAATACACTCAGGCCAGCTCTAGTGGCCAAGGCATCTGACATTCTCCCACCTCAGGAGGTGCTCAGGAGACGCTGATGGCGACTCTGCCCAATGAATGAAAATTCTAGGCCCTGACTGATCACGTTTTATCGCATTATCACGTTTTATACACAGCGGACAATCGAACAGTATGCAATTACTGAGTGCCGACCCCGTGAAGCATATAAGACAAGTAGAGTATTCTGTGACTGCCCTCAAGGAGTCGACAATCTGAAGATTTGAGACAGACACATAGAACGTAACAACACACATCACAGGGGCCGAATAAGCATGACTTCAGCCCCCAGTGGACGCTACATAGGTCACCCGTAACTCAACCCCACTGTGTTGCCATCCGGACTCCATGTTCTACTGTATTTCCTTTCGGCCGAACTGGCGAAACTAGAATGTCAGGCTAGCAGACAACTTCTAGAAGATGTCACCCCTGCTCCTGGCCTGGAACTCAAACTTCTCGCCCAGCGCGGAGGCCCACTGTTGTCTGTGACATTCATCTGCCACCCTTGAGCGAAGGCTCTCACGTTGGTTGCTCACGCACTTCCTTTTTCTGTTCAGAGAGTCAGGCCCTGGAGGCACAGTGAGCCTTTTCTGCAGCCCTCCACAAACCCGGCACGCAGCAAACACCAGGGCCACGTGGTCTGGGAGTCCACTTTGGTAAGCTGACCAACAGGTTTGAAGAGGGACTACAGAAGACGAGAGATACTGTTTCCTGTGGCATCATTCAGAACCTCTGCTCGTTCAGCCCAGCCTCCCTGCAGGTGGCTGCTCGCACCATACCTGCCTCTAGGACCATCTGATTCTCACCATAAGAAGCCTCGTGTCCAGCTACACACCCGGGGTGGGCAGGGGTGGGGACAGCTCACCTTGACTGGTCTCTCCAGGGGTTTTTTCTGGATACCGGTCTCCGGGGTCCTGCTGCACCGGGGCTCCTCCTGGAGCTCTCTCCGTGGCCACGCCAAGTGCCAGGTGGAACACCAGGCCAGGCTGACAAGGCAAGGTGGCAAGTCGCCACTGCCCCACCCTTGACAAGCAGCCCAATGGCCCGACCGTGGCTCCAGGCCAGTCTCCTGAAGGGCAGCTGTGGTCAGGGCGGGACCTGCCGGCAGAACACACAGAGGGAAGGTGTCCTCAGTTTGGCTTCAAGTAACTCATTATAGATCTCAGGACAGAGAACGCCCTGAAAGTCTCTTAGTTTTCCTCCTGGGACTTCTGAAATCAGCTACCAGCTGTGGTCTGGGTCAGGTTTTACAGCAGACCCCGGTTGCCTGCCTAAGATCACTCATTTTTTCCTTCCTCCTTTCCAAAAAGATTCCAATTTTGGGCAACACTCAGGGTAATAAGCGACCTTCTGCTCAGCTCAGGGCCCCATCCAGTCAAAGCAAGTGCGGGCCCTTGCCAGAGGGTGGTGGGGGTGGATTTCTGATCCCCCGCTGGCCACTGAGACAGGAGAGGGGCTTCGTGGGAGGGACCCTGGAAATGTTTTCCTGGCCCCTAAGGGAGATGCAGGCTCACCTTCCTCTGGTATCAGGGAAGTGGCAGGATTAAGCTTTGTTCTCTGGGATGAGATCTCTGGCTTTAATGCTGACCTGGGACTCCACCCACACAGCCCTGAGAAATCACTGAAGCTACACCTAAAGGCTGCAAGAGACAGGATCTGACGTGCATTTTTAAAAGGTGACTTGGGCTCCTTGTGGGAATGAATTTAGGAGGGGGAGGAGGGGGCGTGGATACACTGAGACCCGTTAGGGGAATATTACAGTCCAGACAAACGCTGGTGTGTCCTGACCAGGGCGGAGGCAGGTGAGTAGGTACAGGTGAATGGATGCTAAGCTATTTAGAAGTGGGATCAAGAGGATGGAGGGGTTCGATGCGGCAAAGGCGGAGGAGAGGTGGAGGCTGCCTTGGACTCATTGGTCCTCTCTACATCCATCCTGGAAACTCTCAGAGATAAAATGACTCCTGAAAATCTCCTCCTCTTGTTTGGTCAATGCTCCTTCTGGCATCACGTCCTCGGTAGGTGGGTGCTGAACAGAACAAGTCTCCGCTGGGCGAGCCACGCCATGACTGCTCCTCAATGAGGTTATCTCACGAGCTGTTCGGGGCGCTCCCAGAAGCCTCTAGGTACAGGGTGGGCTTCTAGGTCCAGAGGGCTGACCTCCATTGGATTGCTTTTCCCTCTCCTAATTTTGTCAATACTAAATAAATATGCTGGACTTCTATTTCCCGTATTACGGCAGGCTAAGTACTTAGAAATAAAAAAACAATATTTCTGAAAGCATTGATGAGCTGGCAAGAAAGGAAGGAACTCACTGGCCAGGCATGTCTTCATATAATGGGATATGCAGGTTCTGACTATAATAATGACTATAATGTAATTAAAGAAATTAAAGACGAGCTAGTAAATATGAACAGGGAACAACAACAACAAAAAAAAAAAACATGAGAAATAATCAAGAAGATTTCAAGAAAAAATGGACCCAAGAGAATTTTTAGAAATAAAAATTAAATAACTGAAATCACAAACTGCGGACAGACTTAATAGCATAGTAGATACAGCCTGAGAAAGAAGCAGTGAACTAGAAGCTACGTCAAAATAAATTAACCAAATGCAGCCCAAAAAGACAAAGACTCAGAAAAATATGGGAGCTTAGGAGACATGAAAGATAGAGGCTAACATATTCTTAAAAGCAGCCAAGGAGAAAGCGTTCCCTTTCAATGGCTACAACGTAGCTTACCTTCCACACGCTAAGCCAAAATAACTGTCATCTGAGAATTCTAGCTTTAAAGAATATGTCCTCTAAGAATAAGAGAAATGAAGACATTCTCCAATAAATAGAAGTCTAGTTTGTCACAAACAGACCCTCATTAAATGACATTTTTTAAAGGGGTATTTCAGATGGGAGGAAAGATTCTAGATGGAAGATCTGAGATTAAAGAAGGAATGAAAAACAAAGAAAATGAAAATAGATTTTCTCAGTCTGTTGTTGAGGAAATAACATCAATTGGGAGTCAGACATATTTATCTCGCATCTTGCTGTCATTTCTTACTATCTGGGAAGTTTGAATCACGTTAATCTCTCAGAATCTTGATAGCCTCATTTTAAAAATGCATAAGTTGGGCTTCCCTGGTGGCGCAGTGGTTGAGAGTCCGCCTGCCTTTGCAGGGGACACGGGTTCGTGCCCCGGTCCGGGAAGATCCCACATGCCACGGAGCGGCTGGGCCCGTGAGCCATGGCCGCTGAGCCTGCGCGTCCGGAGCCTGTGCTCCACAACGGGAGAGGCCACAGCAGTGAGAGGCCCGCGTACCGCAAAAAAAAAAAAAAAAAAAAAAAAAAAAAAAAAAGGGCTTTGGGAGGATGCTAAATGAGAGAAATCAAGATGCAAATTTATGCATATTGTATTTATGAAAAAATATATTTTTTATATATATGAAAACAACTGCAAGGAAATACATCAAACTTTTAATAGTGGCTATGACTGGGTAGCAGGATTAGGAGAAATATTTATCTTCTATGTGTTGTTCTATATTTTCTGAATTGAAACAATGAGCAAATTACTTTCATAATCCAAAAACATATAAACTTAAAAAATAAATAAAGAAGTCATAAATCTCTTCTTTGCTTCTAGGCAGAAATACACCCAAATCATTCCACACATAGCTGCCTAGTCCAATGCTCCTTTTAGGCCCAATTAAGGAAATCTTCCAGAATTCGACAGCTGTCATTTATGTCCAGCTTTTGTTGTTCCTGTTGAAATTTAAATTTGCTTTCTCTTACTCTTCCTTCATGGAGTCCGAGACCAGCTGTTTGCTTACTTCCTTAAAGGGCTGCTCATAATGCCGCCCAAGCTGACTAGTGTC
Source organism: Neophocaena asiaeorientalis asiaeorientalis (assembly GCF_003031525.2). Classification (NCBI taxonomy): domain Eukaryota; kingdom Metazoa; phylum Chordata; class Mammalia; order Artiodactyla; family Phocoenidae; genus Neophocaena; species Neophocaena asiaeorientalis. The sequence goes on from NW_020176571.1 coordinate 3,650,068, forward strand.
TATTTAAGTTCCAAAGTTCTGCTGGGAAGGAAATGTGTGAACTCTCACTGATCAGGGAGTGCTGGGGGAGAGGGCTAGTGAGTGTGAATGTGGTGAGTTCTGGTTTCTGGGAGAGGGTGACTGTAAGGGCTAAGGAAGACATTTTCTAGATAAAGTTCTATTCAATAGACTCTTTGGGAAGCAATTAATCAATCAATGAGTAACCTTTGAAAATATCTGCCTAAAATTCTTCCACAAGCACAAATTGCATGGCAATCCTATAAATCTTACAAAGCAATTATAAAAGAATGTTTCTTTAAAAAAATAAAATGTAATGGCTAAGGCCTGACTTTCCTTGACAGCGGGGAGAGGCCCGCGTACCGCAAAAAAAAAAAAAAAACAAAAAAAACATAAGCAAGGTCTTTGTGAGGAATAAATGAGCCACCACATATAAATGCTCAGAACATAGATTCTGCATTTAGAAGGTGTGAAATAAATGTTCATTTCTTATCTTTTCAAAAATTAATAAACAAGCAAGTAAATAAGACGTGTTAGCAAGAAGGAATCCCTCCCTCTGCTTCAAGTGTGAGATAGAACTCTAGCACTTTTCCACGTCGTAAAAGGCTGCACTGCAGAGCTGATGCTTTAGAGGTTTTCTTTTCGTCTTTTCAGTAGCAAGCCTAAGATCTTTCAGACAAAATATTTATGATTTCTTTATTTTATAAATACTGCATGGGAACACACAAGCCCCAGGGATAGACCCTGGATTCCAGCTTAACTCACAATTTTAAAATAAATTTGCGTTCACAGTTTCATGAGATCATAAAATACATGCTGGCCCATCCACGGGGGAAAAATGGCCTGTCCTGCCCACCCCTTCCCAGGGCTCTTCCGCCAACTAGGAGGTAGCAGCACACAGACGGGGCCAACTGTGAAAAGCTGCCTTTGGCCCTATAACCAACCAGGGCTGACAAGGCAGCAGACAGGAAAGAAATCAACAGTGGCCTATTGTTAGAAGGGTATCACCTGGCTTCTCCTTGCCGTCTGTTTTGTTTGGCTTTCCTGGTGCATAAGTATGTACGAAGGGAGTCAGTCTCTGAGGGTGGGCCTACCTGCTTCCCCCTCAGCCCCACAGCACCTTCCGTGGGGTTCCGATCACCATCTCCTTCCTAACGGAGCGTGGTCCATGTAACACACACCCACACCCATGCAGATTCTAGAGATCCCCCCTCCAGAGCAGACACTCGTGTACCAGGCAGGGCCAGTTGTGCTTGATTCTATACGACAACCTCTATCCACAGGAAACAGGAAGGTTCAGAGGGTCCAGGGCCGCATCCTGGGTCCTCACAGCTTTTAGATGGTAAACTGAGTCAGTGGAGGCCAGCCAGAGGAGGAGGTGACCCTTAGAAATACGGGGAGGGTCAAGGCACATCTTACGGCCTGGGCAGAACTTCATCGGTCTAATTTCCACGCAGACTGGTCCTCAGACGCTGTCTACTAAGATGGACTGAAGAGCCCCCATGGAACATTATTCCAGGACCCCACCACTCCCATTTGCTGAATTCCACCATCCTGGCAGGCCCTGCTCTGTTCTCGTCTAACTAGTTAAGCCTCTCCAAAGCCCATGTCCTTCTAAAGAACGTACAGTCTGTCCTGCTCCCTCGGCAGGGGTCTCCTATGCTGTCGGAAGAAGTACTGTGGCCTTTGTTCTTTCTCCCAGTACAATGCACTGCACACAGTAAGTGTTCAACCATTTTGCTTTTGTTCTGGAGGGTTTTTTTTGGGGGGGGGGGTGCATTAACATTCAATAAAACCGCATTGATTTAGTCCCTCCAGTGTCAGGAGATTCAGATGTGGTGTGTGGAGTAACAGGATCACTATTCAGTACAAATTAGAGCTTTTGATTCTATTTCTAATTCCAGTAAATAGGGCTTGTGCGTTTAAAAAAATATTTTTAGTTTGCAATGTGTGGTTACATAATGGAGGCCTAGTCATTTTTTTTTTTTCATTAACATTCATTTCCCTTAGCAGTTCCTTTCTGTGTCTTTGTTTCTGATTTGAGCTGTGGTTCAATGTATTAAAATTGCATTCCTTAAAAAGAAGTTCCAGAGCAGACTTTTTAACTGGCCCTCCCCACCCCTGTATTTCTGACTGGCCTGTGCCTGGGGCAGCTCAGCTGGTGTGGAGTCAGGGGATCTCACAGGTGTGTTAACAGAGCTCTGGTATCAAGCAGAGCCCTCCACTCACCAGGGCAGCTCTCTGCAGGCAGCCAGTGGTGGGGTGTCCCCGAGGGAGGTGTCTATACCAGAACTAGGTGTGTGAACTCAGACGACCGATTTACCTCTCTGAGCCTCGGTTTTCTCATCTGTAAAATGGGAATGCTAAGTCCTAGAGGAGAAAACGTGCCTGGCACATGGCAGGCACTCAATACGTTCTCTTATTTGCAGGGGTCCCTGTGGGAGTCTGTTGGGGGCCTTGCTGCTTCTCCAGCTGCCTTCATCCTCAGAATTACACCACATCTACTGAAGCCAGAACCCCGAGCCCCGAGCAAAGATGAACCCCCAAAATCTGAGTACAGGGCAACACAGCAGGGCCTAATATAGTTCACGGAGATGGTAATGACAAGCGACAAGAAACGTGCCAGACAGCTGGGCGTATATCTGGAGAAAACCATAATCTGAAAAGATACGTGCACCCCAGTGTTCATAGCAGCACTATTCACAATAGGCAAGATACAGAAACAACCTAAATGTCCACTGACAGACGAACGGATAAACGTGGTGCATATATACAACGGAATGCTACTCAGCCATAGAAAAGGACGAAATAGTGCCATTTGCAGCAACAAGGCTGGACCTAGAGGTCATCATACGACGTGAAGTAAGTCAGACAGAGAAAGACAAATATCATATGATATCACCCATATGTGGAATCTAATTAAAAAATAGAGATAGAAATGAACTTATTTACAAAACAGAAACAGAATTACAGATATCAAAAACAAACTTATGGTTACCAAAGGGGAAACATGGTGGGATGGATGAATCAGGAGCTTGGGATTAAAAAACACACACTACTATATATAAGAGCCTAGTGCATAGCACAGGGAACTCTACTCAGTATTCTGTGATAACCTATATGAGAAAAGAATCTAAAAAAGAATGAATATACATATATAAATATACATATATGTATAACTGAATCACTTTGCTGTACACCTGAAACTAACACAACATTGTAAATCAACTTACTCCAATAAAATTAAAATATTAAAAGTTCACTAATTAATTAATTAAATGCCTTGCTGAACCCCTCCCCCCAACAAAAAAAGAAATGTGCCAGAGAGACACAGCGCAGAAGATAAAAATGCTAGAAAGAATGCCTGCTGGAGAACTAGGAAACACACTTAGCCACGTTTGTAGCAGGACAACCACACCCCAGAAATAAAGTACCTTGCCCTGGGCAGACGCAGGATCAGGCGACAGCAAGACACAAAGAGGGGACAGAAAAGCACACCTGATCACAATCAAGAACAAGAGCTGGTGTGGTGACCCAGCCCCTGCCGGCCGGAAAAGTGAATCCCGAGGACACATGGCTGGTTCGAGTCAGAACTGTTCCCGGCGCTCAGCATCCCGAGGGGCAGGCTGGGTTGAGCCCGTGACCCTGGGGCCAGGTCGTCTGGGTTCAAATCCCAGCTCAGCCTCTTAGGAGCCGTATGACCTCAAGCAAGTTACTCCAGCTCTCACAGCCTTGGTTTTCTCATCCATAACATGGGGAGAATAATAATAGTCACTTATCTTGCAAGGCTGTAGTAAGGACCAATGAGTCCACTGGAGCCAAGCTCTTAGCCATGCCTGGTGCATTTCTGTGCATCCAGCCTCAAGGCACAGGTGGGAAGGGGGTTCCTGACATTCTGTGTTGGATCAGGGTAGCGCTGCGGGAAGCTGGTCTCATTCCCCCACCTCAGCACCAATGTAACCTTCCAAACCAGCGGGCAAGGGTTTGTGTTTACACAGCTTCAACGTGGCAAAGCTCCATCCATTCACCAAATCCCGGAGCTCAACACAGAGTGATCTCTAAAGTAAATAAAGTGAAAATAAGCCAATCGCCCAGTAATAAGAGACTTTCCTCGTCTGCCCTGGTAATTCAGCCATTGGAGCCAGCCTCCTATTCCCCTGAGTTGAAAAGGGGGTTCAGGAAGCTCCCTGGCCAGGGATGCAAATGCAGGTCTGGGAGGCGGGCGTCCACACCGTTGGATCCTGGATGCCACAGGTCTCAGCACACCCACAGCGTGTGCACTATGTCTTGCCCTTCTCACCTTTCCTCTCGGCCCAGCAGGACAGGGAGCTGCACAGACCCAGGGGTCCCGGGAGCAGAGGGCCGGGCCAAGCCAACCAGCCACAGGGCTGCTCTACTATGCAAATAAAGGGCCTTCAGCACAGGCTCAGTGGGTTCGGAGGCCCTTGGAATGTGAGCCTCCTGGGACACCTGCCTGCTCCCTCCTCCCTGCATCTTCCAGAGCCGCTGGGGTGTCACCAGAGTCAGGCTCTGCTGCTCGACCAGGATGTGTCAACAAACGGGCGGGGGAGAAGGTACCCCGCTGGCACTCTGAGAAACCAGGGCTGGGAGCCAAAACAAACTGACAAAGGGAAGAATCTGTCGCAAAAGAAAAGCTCATATTCCTCAAGCTGGGAGAGGCCCCTGAATGTCACCTAGTCCCCCAGACAGTGGCCCCTGAGAGTCCCCTCAGGCAGACAACCCACTCCCCACACTGGCCTTCAAGAGGGTCTTCCCAGATATGGGAACATGTGTATATGTATGGCTGATTCACTTTGTCATGGAGCAGAAACTAACACACCATCACAAAGCAATTATACTCCAATAAAGATGTAAAAAAAAAAAAAAAAAAAGAGGGTCTTCCCGTGTCTGACCCAGTCCATCCGTCCCCGTGACCTTGTCTGAACAGGCAGAGCGGTTACAAGGCAAGAAAGGGAGAGACCAGCCTGAAGCAGGTGCAGAGGCCACAGAGGACAGAACCTGCAGGGCACTTCCTCCCCATCACCTCGGGCTCAACCACAGATGAAGTCAGGCTAAATCGGCCTTTGAGAACAGCGGGGAAGGGATGACAAGAACCAAAAGGTCACGAGCTGAGTCGTGGAAAGGGACAGGGAGTCTTGTCTGTGCCAAAGCTGTTGGTGCGTCCAAGCCTCCAGGGCCAGTGAGGTGTGGGCCCCGGCTCGGGGGCAGCCTGCTGCAAATCCTGCCTCTGCCAGTTACTGGCTGTGTGACCCTGGGCATGGTGCTCTGCCTCTCTGTTCCTCAGGTACTCTTCCTATAAAGCGGGAATGATAGCAGCGCCTACGCCACTGGGTTCTCATGAGGCTTTAACAAGCAGATCCGCGTCTGGCGCTCGATGTGCTGGCTGCCATCAGGACGACAATTCGCCCAGGACAGCCTAGCTTCTGCCCGTTGTCCCAGCATCATTGCCAACACTCTGCCTTTCACCCTCAAACGTGAACGTGAACGGGTCGCAGGATGGATGGTCAGGCTGAGAAGCTCTTGTCTCTTTTTAGGTCCCCCTGGTTACCTCCCTGCCCCACACTGAGCATCAGACAGCCAGGTCCCCAGAGGGTGTGTCCCCAAAGGTAGCTCTGCCCCGTGCCGGAAACTTGCTCAGTTTTCCTTTCCTCCTTTTCTCTTCCCTTTGTCTCCTGGTCTCCCGCCTGTTCTCTCCACTGCTTCCCTATGGGTGCCACCTTATTTACAGGCCGACTTTAGCGGGGACTCCCCTGGCTCTGCACACGGGGATGGGATGCTTTCTGGCTCACTGACTAGACTAGGTAGGTCTCACCACTTTTCCCTTAGAGAAATGGAAACCCTCTGAGACGTCAAACATGACTCGACCACCAGACGGGTGAATGGAAATCATTTTCCATTTTGTGTATGGGTGTGAGTGTGTATTGTTTAACGGGGAAAAAGAGAATAACAGTTGGAAAGGGTCCATCCGATGCGGGGGTCTGTCTGTGAAAACAACCCCCCAGGGCGATTTTATAAAGGGAGAGGCTGGAGGCTGCCCCCCGCATGGCAGTGGAGAGGGCCAGGAGCTCAGGGGTCGGCACCCTCTCTGCCACTCACTCACCACTGGTGAAGGACCGTGATTTCTGAAGCCTCAGTTTCCCCATCTGTAAAACTGAGCACACTTGGCCCTAGGTCACCCAGATGCTCTGACACTGTAAGAGGCCTGGCCCTGTTCTTAGGATCCTGAAAAGGCACTTGTGGAATTCCGCAATATTCTGCAAACACATCTTCAGGGTCTGTCCAGCCCTTTTCATGGGTGAAACACAGGAAGGAACCAAGGCCTGGGACAGTGTGACAACCTGAACGAATTCTCGCCCAAGGAGTAATGGCAAATGCCTGAGGGCCCTGAGCACGGGCTCAGCACGCACGCATGTTCTGTGTCGGCGTGAACTCAGCGACTGACTTACCAGATCCCTGGGGGATCCCCCACCAGACTCCCTCAGCCCGGCTACCCCCCAGCTGTCTGTGGGCTCAGCAAACCCATGACAGGGAGCCTCGAGGCAGGGGTGCAGAGCCATAGCTACTGCAGCCCCGATCCCGGTGCTTGGGACCATCACACATCTCCAATCACCACCAAACCCGACCCTGCTCCAAACCCGGGCTTCCCTGTCCAGCACTGGAACCCCAATCTCCATCACCATGGTCTCTTCCTCTGCTCAGGCCTCTAACATTTATTTAGCTGCCAGACTGGATCTATTCCAGCTTTCTCTGCTTCAGTCCCTGCCCCACCACTCATGTGCTGTGTGACCTTGGACAAGTTGTTGACCTCTCTGAGTCTCCGTTTCCTCCTTTACAGAGTGGAGACAGTAGCGACAATCTCTTCGTAAGGTTGTTGGGAGGACTAAATGGGATCCTGGGTAGAAATGCCCTACCACGGGTGCTGGCCTATAACAGACCGTTTCTCCTCCTACCCTGGCCCCTTTTAGCAGCATCCCTGGTTCTGCCCTTCTCTGCACACCCTGCAGCCCTGCTCACCTCCTCTCCTTCCCGGGTTCTCCTCCCACAGCATCCTTTGCTTCCCAAATATCGCTGCCAAATGACAAGTTCTTCTGAACCCCAGTGACCTCACTGCCCTTCTCAGAACCCATCCAAAAATGCCCAGGCCGAATAAGAAGTGCAAGTTTCCTGGCCTGACACACCAGGCCTTCCCCGACCTCGTCCCAACCAACATCCTGCACCACACTGTCCACTGCATTTTCCCTGGTCCCCAGACACCGCCACCTCCCCACCTCTGCTCAGACGTCCCTGCCCCCAAATGCCCTGACCCAGCCTTCTCCTCAAGGCCCAGCCGAAGCGCCACCTCCAGAGGGCCACCTGACCCATTCCTTGCAGAGGTGACCACCCCCTCCTGCAAACTCACCCTAGACTCACGTTGTTCATCACCCTTTCCAGTCAGCACTGAGAGGCGAGGGGACCTCAGAGGGCAGACACCAGCCTCTCATCTATCCCCCAAAACTGTGCACAGAGCAGCTCTGATGGGCAAACACTACCCAACATGGCCGCGCATGGTAATGTCACCCAAAAGAGGACACGAACCCTGGACCCTCAAGATAAAATAATTCCAATTCTACACGGAGTGCGCTGCCCTAGCCAGTGTCACGTTCCAGTTCTACACGGAGTGCGCTGCCCTAGCCAGTGTCACGTTCCAGTTCTACACGGAGTGCGCTGCCCTAGCAAGTGTCATGTTCCAATTCTACATGGAGTGCGCTGCCCTAGCAAGTGTCATGTTCCTAGGCCACAGCCTTGACATAAGGATTCTTTGCCACATGCTGGTTTCTTCCAGAGACACAGGGAACTCACCGCCTCATGAGTCAGGCTCTTCTCCTGCACTGTGATCAGCTCCCCCTTCCGGGGACCCCCGCCCTCCAGGCCTTTCCTGCTGTCTGCAGCCACTCAGAACTAAGTCATCTGGGGTCCTTGGTATCCTCTCCAGATACCAAACCCAGGGGCAGACTCCCAGCAAGGTCACTGTGTGTATGTGGACAGACGTACGTAGTCAGAGGGCTTTCCCGTGCATGCACCCACGTACACACACATGCACACACACACCTAGGCCAGAGTCAGCAAGGCTGGCTGAGTCACGCAGCCAGACCACAGCTCAAGCGGGGCCAGGGAGGAAGTGCCGCCCCATTTCCTGACCCTCCTTTGCTCTGGGAGGTTCTCTTTCTGTCTTTCTGACTCCGTCTCTCCCAGCGCTTTGTTTCTACTCAGGGCCACAGCCTGCTGTCCTGGCCCCGTCACAAGGGCTCCTAGCAGCACTGACCTCCAGGTGAGGACTTCTGGCTTCCAGACCTGCCATCCTGGACAAGTCACTTCACCACTCTGAACCTCGGTTTCTTCTTCTGTGAAATGAAGAGGCTGGGTGTGGCGACAGGGTCCCTGAGGTCCCTTCTGATCTCAGACCGGGGGCTTCTGGCCCTCCTCTAGTCCGCACAGGGTTC
>NW_020176571.1:3658588-3780979 GCF_003031525.2 Neophocaena asiaeorientalis asiaeorientalis
CGGACCCACCTTGCACCAGGCGCCTCGACTCCGCAGCCACCGTGCGCCGCCGGCCCACAGCTGTCAGGCACCGCCCGCCCTCCCGCCGCTCCGCGCGACCCCGCGCCAATGAACCGGCCCCCAGCGGAAGCGGCGCCGGGAGCCGTCACCTCCTGGGCGCCCTCCGGGATCTGCGCGCGCCCGCCGTGTGGGGGCCGGACCGGCGGCGACCTCTGACTGCCCTGCGGGGGAGCCTGGGTGTCGAGGGCGGGGCTGCTGGTGACAGCCTGCCTGACTGGTCGGGCTTCCTGGGCCCCTCTGTTCCGGAGTCCCTGAGGCCTCTTGCCCCCATTCCAGGATGTTTCCAGGCATTTCTCTAAAGGTGGACATCAGTCCCCGGCCTTAGCCGCCCGCTAGAAAAAGTTACAGACTAGGTGAGTCTCCCTGAACACCTGCAACACCCAGGCCCCCTCCAACCGGTATCTCTGGGGTTTTGTCCTTTGTACGTTTCTGCCTCTTCTGTACATTCTACTGTGGCCATGAGGGCTTGTGTGATAAAAAGCATATAATTAATAAAGCATTAAATAAATCTTCAAAGGCCTCCCGAGGCAGTCAGGCTGAAGGATGACCCTGAGCCTGGCACACAGGGCCCTCCACGTACACTCTCTGGACACGAGCTAACTTTCCAGACTCACAGCTTCTCCCCCAAACACACACATGCAGCCACGCTCTGGCGGCCACACACCAGCTGCCGGGGGCTCTTGCTTTGCCTGGAATGCGCTTTCCCATTCTTCTCTGCCTGCGCACGAAATCCTACTCATCCATCCAGGCCCCACTGAAATGCCCGCTTCTCAGGGAATCCTTCCCCAGACGCCGGCTCCAAAAGAACTCTCAACCCCTTTTTGGTGAACCCACGGTTCCCTTGCTTGTTTATAGATTAGCATCTCCTTTCTCTCCCCCGTTCTGTTCCCCTCCCCTCCACACCAAGCCCCGTTCCAGGAGGGATGGAAACACGCGATAAACACTTATCGAGATCCTGTTATAAATTGCTATGTGCTGTGGACGTGCCTCTCCATGAAGCCCGGGTACCACAGGCTCACAGCCTCCCCTCGCCCCACCCCGCCCCATACCCCAGCGGCAGGGATGCACCAGAGCCGTCCCCACCAGAGGTTCAGAAGGCTGTCAGGCCTCACCCGCCCTCCTACTCGCACCCCTGAGCCACACACTAGGTTTCTCTGTCCCTGCTCTGGGGTATACCTGCTTGCGTCAGCCCCAAGGTCAAAGATGACTGTGTCCATCTCTGAGTCTTGTGCTGTCCCATCATTCACATGCGAGGGCTGGCCTTCCAGGTAGCAGAGGCAGCTGCACAGATGGCCTGCCCTTCTCCCAGCCCCTTGAGGGGAAAGGAGGACCTTTATTATGAGCATCCGAGGATTGCAAGGGCTCGTGTAGCTCATCTGATGTGAAGCCCGCCCATCCCCGAGGGCAGAGAGGTCAGGGGCATCAGAGGTACCTACCATTGCTGTCGTTGTTGTTAAAAGGTAGTATTAATACTGTTACGTTGCGGGTTGAGATTGCCTTTCGAGTCCTAAAGCCATTCCACGTACTGATGCTTGTTTGCCCCTCTGGGTCCCACGAGGTCTTAAGATATTAGCGGTGAAGTACACGTCTAGAGCCAGAGACCTGGGCTTGGACCTCGGTGCTCCAACCTGTCTGCTGCGACCTTGACGAGTTACTGAACTTTCCTCCATTGCTAGCATGTAGGCAGTGACAGTTCCTGTATCACAGGGTTGCTCTAAGGATCTAAATAAGAGTGTGTCTTTAAAGGGTTTAGAATAGTAGCTGGCACATAAAAAATGCCAAATGCGTTGGCTCTTACTGATTCTTTGCTACTGTTCATTGTATTATTTTACAGGTGGAGTAACTGAGGGTTGGAAAGGCTGAGACTCATCTAAGGAATCGCTGCTTCCAAGGGGCTGTTTTTCTCACCAAACTCCACTTATTCTTTGTGAGGGAGCTGCTGCCCACCCGCCCCGGCGGCGGGGGCCGCACGTAGAGCAGTCCATGGGCTTGCAGGGCAGCTTCAGGGAGATGCGCTCTCCTCATCACCCCCGCCCCCCTGCGTCTCTGTGTTTTCTTGCTAATGTGCTGCTCTCAACTATAATGGGAGGCCAGTTGCTCGTGTGTGTGTGTGTGTGTGTGTGTGTGTGTGTGTGTGTGTGTGTGGTCCCCCAGGGGAACCGTGGAAACATTCCCTGTCCCAGTGCAGGAATTTCCTGTTGGCCCTTCTTCCTTATTATGAGCGGCTACGATGACAGAATTTCCAACAGGTGGAAGCCAAAAAAACAAACAGACCTTTCAATGTTGACTCTCCCAGGCACCGTGCAGAAGGACCGCATCTGTCTTGCCTCCCAGAGAAAATGTAAATGACCTATTTTTTTTAAAGCTACAGTTGTCTCTTGACCCATTGGAAAAGAAAAAAGAATCAAGACTACAACTGCTTAACGTTATTTCAGGAAAAACAATACAGAGGGTATAAAACAGCTCACTAGACAGCAATAAAAGATGAGATTTGTAGTAGGATTTTGCTACTGATTCAAGAGGTTGTGAGTCCTCCTAAGTCCCATGGAATCTCCTTGGTGACGCCTTTGGCCTGCCCCTGTCTCCTTTCGCAGTTTGTCACCTGGACTCAGGTTTCCTCACCTCTTTCTGCACAATGACCTGGACTGTATACTTTTTTTTTTTTTTTTTTTTGCGGTAAGCGGGCCCCTCGCCGTTGTGGTCTCTCCCTTTGCGGAGCACAGGCTCCGGACGCGCAGGCTCAGCGGCCACGGCTCACGGGCCCAGCCGCTCCGCGGCATGTGGGATCTTCCCGGACCGGGGCACGAACCCGTGTCCCCTGCATCGGCAGGCGGACTCTCAACCACTGCACCACCAGGGAAGCCCTTGACTGTATACTTTTATTCTCTCCTGCACCCAATGCTCCCTACACAGGACGGCCAGATGATGACAAATGCAAAGCATGGTCTAGACCTGTCCCCTCTCTGCACAAAAACCCTTCCATGAACACCCTTTCTGTGTTTTCTGAATGAAATCCAAAATCTTTAGGCTGGCCTCCAAAGCCCTCGGCACCTGTGAGTTTGCTCCTTCTGACTCACCGACGACAGGGCTTTAAGAGCCCCTCGTTTGCACTCCAGCATCCGTGCTGTGCTAACTTTGTTCTCCTGCCCAAAGGGCCTTCCCGGCCGTCTCCAACCAAAGTCCAGGGCCAGATCCAGCTCCCACGCTGCCCCTGCACAGGAAGAATTCGCCCTCAGCTCACAGAGGGAGGAGCAGCCTACACCCCACCCCCGACTCCCAACCATGTCTCCCAGAGACACCGTCGCACTGCCGCCTCGCACCCAATTTACTTCTGGAGTTGGCGTCCCGGAGGGGAAGGGGGCAGAGTGGGAGACACAAACCAACTCTTTGGCTTTGAGCAAACTGGGAAGCTTCTCCCATCTTCAGTTTCCTCATGTATCATATGTCGTTGACGCAGGACCGACCTGATGAGGGTGTCGTGGGGAGCAGAGGGGATAACTCACGTAGGCAGCACTTAGCCCAGAGCGTGGGACTATGTCAGGGCTCACAATGATAGAATGGAAGAAATGAGGAGAGAGACAGGGTGGGGGGAAGGCAGGGCAGGGGGACAGAAGAGAGGAGGGAATGGAAGGAAAGAGAAGGGAGAAAAAGAAATCAATTACCTCCTTTTTCTACCAGAGTCAAAGGACTTGCCTCTTCTTAGATGAAACACACGCACATAACCTTCCTTGGAGACAAAGTTTGACATAAAAATGACATCAGGATCAGGGAAAGGATGAAATCAAGTAATATTTTTAGGTCCACTGTGCACATTTATGAGCTGAATTCTATTAGAAACTTAACATTTTCAAAATGCGAAAAATGGTGGCAATCACCCATCCACCCCCATGCTTTCCTGCTAAGGAAATGGCAAAGGGCAAGAGTTGGTTAAGAGGCAGAGTCCAGACCGAAAAGCTTTCAGCCCAGAGCTCTTACCTTCCTTGTACATCACCTCTCCAGGCTTGGGAAAGACACAGTAAAAATCTCCTGCTCAGAGGGTAACTTCCAGCATGAGTACGTAAAGAGTTGGATAAACCAGTTCTCCAAAAAGCAACTATAAAGCTTGGTCAAAACTGTCACAAACAACCATTTCAGCCCTCCAGAAATTGACCGAAAACATGCCACAAACTGAGAAATGTTTGTCCACGAAAACGACTGAAGCTGTTCCCATCCCCGGAAGCTCTGTTGTTTGATGGTTCAACCAGGGCAGACTGGAAAAATGAGCAGCGTTTTCTCATTGCCAGAGTGGCCTCTTTGTATTTGGAGAGGTGTCAGTTTAAACAGTGATCTCAGAAGCAAGCGGACAGGGAGGGCCAGCAGCTCTGCTAGCTTGAAACTGGTGAGCAATGGACTGGTGATTACCTGGAAATTTAACAGGAAATTGAGGGAGGTGAAGCAGCCATGGGGAGATGGATAAACTCTCCACGTATCACAGGTTGACCCAGGTTGCAAACACTGCACAGACAGGAACAGCTCAGGTCACCCACACAATGCTGGCCAGTGGAACCTGCCCACATGTACGGTGGAGATGCAAGGGCTTGATGGAAAACAGAAGCCTGCGCAGACTTGAAAAAAAAAAACAAACCTGTACATTGGGGTGCGCTGCCCAGCTCACTCACAGATTTATCAGCAGACAGTGGAGGTCTTACTGGCTCGCAGTACTTGAGCCCAACCTGTGACCAATCTTTGGTTGAACACTGATCTAAGGAGACAAAGGATGAGTATAGAAAGCTAGGCTCAAGAATAAAACACAAGAAAAACAAAACAGCAGAGGCCTTCCTGGATGCACCCTGCAGAGGTGGTAAACTTAGCAGATTTAGTGCGGGCAAGTTATTAAACAAACACACACATACCAAAAACCAACACCATTAGCGGAAAATTAGAAGACATCGTCGCTAAATATACTATGTAAAATACCCAGTTTTCACCAAAGAAATGACAAGACAGGCAAAGTAACAGGAAAGTGTGACCATATTCAGAAAAAAAATTGCAATCAAGAGAAACTGTCTCTGCGTGTCCCTAAGATGTTGGGTTTATCAGACAAAATCTTTACAGCAGCTATTATGAATATGTTTAAGTAAGTAAAAGAAACTATGTTTAAAAATTTAAGGAAAGCACAACAACAATGATTCAATGAATTTTAAAAACCTCAATAAAAAGGTAGAAATTATACAAATGAATCCATTCTGAAACAATGGAGGCCACAGAGGAATGGACTGGCATATTTACGGTGCTGAAAAATATCTGTCCACCAAGAATTCTATATCCAGCAAAACCATCCTTCACAAATGAGAGCAAAATAGAGATACTCCCAGATAACCAAAGACCAGTATAATGTTTTACTAGCAGGCACACCTTACAAGAAATACTAAAGGAAGTCCTTTAGGCTGAAAGAAAGTAACACCAGATAATACTCAAAACTACAACAAGAAATGAAGAGTTCCAGAAATGATAAAGATGTGTGTAAATACAAAAGACTCTATAAATATATTTTCTCATTTCTTCTCCTAACTTCTTTAAAAGAAGTTGTATAAAGCGAACATTATAACACTGTATTATTGGGTAGAAAAAGCTATGTAGAAATAGATATGATAATAATGGAACAAAGGAGGGAGAGGAAAGAAAATATATCGAAACAAAGTTTCTAGAATTAATTTAGTGTTATTCTCAATTAGATTGTAGTAAGTTGAGATGCATATTATAATACTTAGAGCAACCATCAAGAAAGTACTAAAAATATAGCAAAAAAATCAACGGAGGAATTAAAATGATACATTAAAAATAGTTATTTAACACAAAAGAAGGAAGGAAGGGAGGAGGAGAGGAATTAAAAAAGACATGAGAAAAATAGAAAACAAATACCAAAATAGCAGACCATATACCAACCATATCAGTAATTACACTAAATGTAAATGGGCTACTGCAATACTGTGACTTATGGTAAGAAATATATATTTGGTCTTTGCCCATGGTTTCTGACTCACAGCTCCCAAAACCCTTGGGACTTCCTAAGTGATTAGAGCCATAGGGGCATCTTTTGTTATAATATTTGGTCTCCTGTCCTCAGTTCCCCAAATAGCTTCAGAGTCAATAAAGGTAAAAAGGGTGTCGTGTTATTTATAACAAGCCCCTTTCCACCACAACGGAGTTTATATTAATGAGATGACTTTTGGAAATCCCCTAAAGATGGGGGAGCTAGTTGGCAGGGGAACCAACCATGAACTGAGAGTTGGAACTTTCAGTCCCACCCCCTGATTTCTGGGCAAGGGGGAGGGGCTGAAGGTTGAGTCAATTACAATAGCCCACGATTTAAACAATCATGCCTGTGTAATGGGGCCTCCATAAAACCCCCAAAGGATGGGGTTTGGAGACCTTCCAGGTTGGTGAACCAGAACACTTCCATGTGCCACCATGCTGGGCACCAAACTCCACCGGGACAGAAGCTCTTTTGTGTGGGACCTTGTGCTGTGTATCTCTTGATCTGGCTGTCGATCTGTATCTTTTGATATCCTTCGTTTCCTGAGTTCTGTGAGCAACTCTAGCAAAGTAATCAAACCAGAGGAGGGGGTCGTGGGAGCCTCCAGTTTATAGCTGGTTGGTCAGAAGCACAGGTAACAACCTGGACTTGCAATTGGCATCTGAAGTGGGGGGCAGGCTTGTGCGACTGAACCCTCAACCTGTGGGATCAGATGCTATTTCCAGGTAGTGTCAAAATTGAATTGAAAACCCGGATGATGTCGGAGAATTGCTTGGTGGTGTGGGAAAAAAGACCCACGCATGGAACTGGGTACAGAATTGTCACCAAACACTCCACTTAAAAAGCACAGATTATTAGACTCAATAAAAAAGAGCAAGACCCAACTATATCCTGTCTACAAGAGAAGTGGCTTGGAGTCAAAGAAACAATGAGATTAAAAGTAAAAGAATGGAGGAATTCCAGTTCCAGCTGTAACAGTAAAGAGCTTGGAACTCATCACTTCTATACTTGTTTCAAGATAAAAGCTGAACCAACTGAAAATAAATGAATATCTTAGAAAATGAATATCAGAAAATGGACGTCACAGGCAAGGCACCATCCTGGGGGAACAGGTGAATATGGAGAACCACAGCCTTGATCAGCTCATCTGGGGAAGAAGTCGCTGTGGCCATAAAAGGGTAGGAACACTTAAATGATAATTTTGATGAACTGCTGGAGGCTGAGTGTGGATTTGCTAGGAGTGAGAATCTCCTGGAGGTGCAGTTTTAGGGAGGCCCCCCCATTTTTATGAGTTCAACTTTCAGGAACCCACTGGATTCTCAAGGTCAGGACCCGACACAAATTCCTTCATGTTTCAGGCAGAGGTTGGGGGAAGTGACCATTTTTATATATGCCCAGAACATTCTCCATAACGAAGTTCTGCTCTCCAAGGGACCAACTTTACCAGAGCCTTATCCACTGGGTGTTGGGGGGCGGGGGAGGGCAATTAACCAGCTCCAGTTCCCTAGAGCTTCCTGTCTCACCTGAAGGTATACACGCTATTATATATAAAATAGATAACCAACAAGGACCTACTGTATACTACAGGGAACTCTACTCAGTATCTTGTAATAAGCTATAATGGAAAAGACTCTGAAAAAGAATATAAATGTATATATATAATGTGTGTATGTATAACTGAATCACTTTGCTATACACCCGAAACTAAAACAACATTGTAAATCACGTATACTTCCATTAAAAAATAAACAGAAACAAAGACAAAGAAAAAGACAGGAGGAAAATGACATAGGTCAGAAACTTGGATCTGTATAATCAAAGGGAGAACATCAGGAAAGGAATAAGTGAAGTAAAATAAAATCTTTTACTTATCTTATTCTTAATTGATCTAACTGATAAATATTTGTTTAGAGTAATAGGAATAACAATATTTGGGGTGATTATACCATATAGATAAGTGAGTGCCAGCAATATTATACGGGACAGGAGGAAGAAATTGAGAAGGAAAAGAAAGAGGGGAAAATAAAAAAAGAAACAAAGGACAAGTGTAACAGAGAGAAGATGGTTATAAATGCAGTAGATATTAATCCAATGTTATAAAGTATCACTTAAAATATGAATGTCAAATACAGAGATCAAAAGACCGAGATTGTCACAATGAGTAAAAACACAACACCCAACTAAACCTAATTTAAACATAAAGACACAGGTAGATTAAATGAAAGGGCTGCACCACGCTACACTAATCAAAGGAAAGCTGCAGGAGCTACGTTCATCTGGCACATCAGACTGCAGAACAAGGGAGGTTATCATGGGTAAAGAAGGACATTACCTAGTGATACAGGAGCCAATGCCCCAGGAAGACGCAATCCTTAACATGTATGCACCTGACAGCAGAGTGGCAAAACAGAAAGCGAGGAGAAAGAGACAAATCCACTATTATAGTTGGAGACTTCAGACCCCTCTTTCAGTAACTGATGGATTCAGTAGGCAGAAAATCAGTAAGGATATAGTTGAACTGAATAGCACAATTCATCAACTGGATCTAATCAACACTTCAACAAAAGTAGAATACAGTCTTCTCAAACTCACATGGAATATTCAGCAAGATAGACACATTCTGGACCACTAAACAACATTTATACACAATTTAAAAGAATAAAAATAATACAAAGTGTGTTCTCACCACAACAAAATTAAAGTAGAAATCAATAACAGAAAGAAAGATGGGAAACCCCAAAATATCTGGAGATTGAATCACACGTTTCTAAATAACTCACGGTGAAAGAAGTCTCAAGTCAGTCTACCTACCTCTCCAACCATTACCTACTTTCCTGTCTCAAGAGAAATTTTAAAATATTTTGAACTAAATGGAAATGAATACAACTTATCAAAATTTGTCGGATTCAGTGAAAGCAGTGCTTCAAGGGAAATTATAGGATTGAATGCATATATTAGAAAAGAAGAAAGATCTAAAATCAAAAACCTAAGTTTCCATCTTAGGAAACTAGAAAAAGAAGAACAAATTAAATCTAAAGTAAGATCTTTTTTTTTTTTTTTTTTTTTTTTTTTTTTTGCGGTACGCGGGCCTCTCACTGCTGTGGCCTCTCCCGTTGCGGAGCACAGGCTCCGGACGCGCAGGCTCAGCGGCCATGGCTCACGGGCCCAGCCGCTCCGCAGCATGTGAGATCTTCCCAGACCGGGGCACGAACCCGTGTCCCCCTCATCGGCAGGCAGACTCCCAACCACCGCGCCACCAGGGAAGCCCTAAAGTAAGATCTTAATAAACAAAGGTGAAATGGTCATGGATGGGAAGACTCAATGCTCTTAAGATGTCATTTCTCCCTAGTTTGATTTTTGGTAGAAATGACAAGTTGATCCTAAAATTTTATATGAAAAATGGAAAGACCTAGGGTAGCCAAGACAATTTTGTAAAAGAAAAAAAAGTTGGAGGATTTACACCACGTGATTACAAAACTTATTAAAAACCTTCAGTGATCAAGGCAATGTGGTATTGGCATCAATATGGGCATATAGATTATTGGAACGGAATTGAAAGTCTAGAAATAAAACTTTACATTTATGGTCATTTGATTTTCAACTAAAGTAACAAGACAATTCAATGGAGATATGAGAATCTTTGCAGCAAGAGGGACTGGGATGGGGGATATCCATAATCTAGATCCTTCTCTCACATCACACATACAAATTAACTCAAAGTGGATCATAGTCTTATGTGTAAGAGCTAAAACTATAAAACTTTCAGAAGAAAACATAGGAGAAAAATCTTTGAGAAACCTTGTGAAAATCTTTATGCTCCAACACAAGAGCCATAAAAAATGGATAAATTGCACTTTATTAAAACTAAAAAACCTTTATGCTTCAAGAAACAACCTTAACAAATGGAAAAATCCAGCCACAGACTGGGATAAAATATTTGCAAAACATGTATTTGATAAAGGACTTGTATCCAGAATATGAAAAGAACGTTTACAACTCAATAAGAAGACAAACAACCCCACTGAAGAATGGATAAAAGACTTGAATAAACATTTCACCAAGAAAGACATATGAACAGCTAATAAGCACATGGAAAGGGGCTCAACGTCATTAGGCATTAGGAAATGCAGACGAAAATCACAGTGGGGGTACCACCACACACTCACTAGTGTGCTCTATTTAGAAGGACAGTATTGGCGAAGATCTGGAGAAATGGGAACACTTACACATTCCCGGCAGGAATGAAAATGGTACATCTACTTTGGATATAAACTTACCCCAAACCCAGCAAATTCACTCTAAGGAATCTATCCAAGAGAAATGAAGATGTGTTCACACAAAGACTTGTAAGTGAATGTCCATGGCAGCATTATTCATAAGAGCTCTAAGTTGGAAATAACCCAAATGTCTCCCAGCTGCTGGATGGATAAACCCAATGTGGTATACGCACTCAACGGAATGCTGTTTGGTGCTAGAAAGGAGCGAAATACCTGTGCATGGATGAACCTAAACAAATCATGCTTCAAGAAGCCAGCTGGAAAGCCTATACATATTATATGATTCATTTATATTAAATGCCCAGAAAAGGCAAATTACAGAGACAGAAAGCAGATCCGTGACTACCTGGGTCGGGAGATGGGAGTCAATGTTGACTGCAAATGAACTTAATAACATTTTTAGGGTGACAGCAATGTCCTCAAACTGGCTCGTAGTGATGGTTGCACAACGCTATACATTTATTAAAAATAATTAAATCATATACTTGCAAGGGGTGAATTTTAAGGTATGTCAATTATACCTCAATAAATCTGTAAAAGCAACGTCTGGTGCCCAGGACTGATTCAGCAAGGGAGACGTGCCCTCTGGAAGACGTAAGCCCAGAGAGACAAGGACAGACAAGGACATCCTGCTGTGACATAAATTCCCTCTCCCTCCCCCTGACCCCCCCTGGCTGACTGAACGGTAGCCCCAGCCAAAGCCAGACCTGGTCAGGTCACACCTTGCCAGTGGTCCATTGCCCCTGTGGGCCCTTGGATCTCACTGTCGCGAGTTCTGGGACATGGTGTCAGGTTTCAGCCGCCTGCTTAATACTTTTTAGCATCACGATATAGAGATAATTCTGATACCTGTGATACTCCATGTGGATTTATTATAAATCTAACAAAAATAGATTCTCACCTACAATCTTGGCTTTTACACACAAAAAGAACTAAATGTACTTTAATGCTTTGTACTTGCATAACCTGGGTGACACTTTCTGCCCCAACAAGAATACTTATCAAGCATCTAAAACATACTTGCTGTTTGTCCCCCAGGAATGAGTGTATGCGTGTGTGTGTGTGTGTGTGTGTGTGCGTGTGTGTGCACGCACGCTCCAGGAGACCTACGTGGTAGATGAGGCCTGGAGATGTCATTTGGTGTCTTGAGTGTTCTTTGAGGGACACATCTGGGAAGGAATGAAAGGCTGATGCCATCACTTCCTCTGCCAACTTTGCTGCTTTGGGACTTTTCTTTTTTTTTTTTTTTTAAAGAATTTTGTTAGGGCTGCAGCTGGCTTCCTCCAAAGAGGGATCAAACCAGCACATTTCCTGCTCTTGACTTTCTCTTTTACTCTGGACTCCGCCGCCAGCTGAGTTTTCCAAAATTCCTTAACTACTCATTTCTTGATTCTCATTCATTTCACAACAGATGTTTATGGAGCGCCTAGTTCGTGCAAAAGGCTATCTTAGATGCTGTGGGGCATACAGAGATGGCAGAGGATGGCCCGTCTTCGGAGAGTTTACAATCCAGTTCCAGCAGGAGGTAGACAAGGTGCGCACAAATACCTAAACTAGTAGCTAACGTGGTAACACTGATACAAACTGAGCCGTCAGAGTTTTGAGGAGGCGAGAAGTCTTTGAGGGGAAGAGTCAGGAAAGTCTCTATGGAGAAAGTATTGCTCAAATCAGACCTTCAGGGTGGATGTAACTGTGAGTGACAGAAGCAAAGATATGTACGTGGAAGTAGAAGCTTTTAGAAATGGGAAAGCACGTGATGTATTTGGGAGAAAAACCGTATCGTTTTGCTAAAATACAGAATTGTGCCAGGGAGCAGTAGCACGAGTCTATAAATATGAGCTGAAGTCCAATCACGTGGGACATCGACTCCCAGGCAAGATTTTGATTCACTTCTGGGCAGGCGACGTGAACCTTCTCTGACTCAAAAGGCACGTAAACGATGGAGATGCAGACTCGGGCTCCATCCTGACCAGATCCGTAAGTCACACCTGGAGAATGTCCCCATATGGTCACAAAGTATGGATGGTTCTCCTGGGTGACCTTTAATTCCCATCCAGCCTGAGACTGAAGCTCGGTGGGCCCTGGGAGGCCATGAATGGAAAATGAACTCTCATCTTTTGAGGTCCTGTGTGGCCACAGCCAAGTACGGATCTTGGGGATAAGAGCTTGGCCACTGGGGGATGTGCCCCGGGCGCGGTCTGCTCACAGGTCAGTCTCTTCTGAAGCTTAGAAAGCGAGGATGGCCTTCCTGCGTGCATGGTCTCTCGTGTTTCAAGGACCAGGTGGGCTGGTCCCTACCGCTAGCACGATGGTCAGCCGATACGGCGCGTGCGCCCATGCTGTTTCAGTATCTGTCAGATAAATTGGTATTAGTTCCACTGTACAGACAAAGGTTCTTAAGTGGAGGAACCAGGCAGGCTCAGGTAGGCTGTCAGAAGAGTTTAGAAGGTGACAAATATGCAGAATCTCTCCCAGCTCTCCTCCGGGGATCATTCCCTAGACGACTTGGCTGCTGGTTCCAGGAATACAAAACACCTGCTGGGGCCCGAAGCCCTGCAATGGAAGCAGAAGGGAAGGGCGCAAGCGAGGGTTCCTATCTCAGAAAGAGGGACGGAGGGGTCAGGGATGTACTAAGTCAGACGACTGACTTTAAAAAAAAATTTTATTGGCGTATAGTTGATTTACAATGTTGTGTTACTTTCAGGTGTACAGCAAAGTGAATGAGTTATACACATACATATATCCACTGTTTTTTAGATTCTTTTCCCATATAGGTCATTACAGAGTATTGAGTAGAGCTCCCTGTGCTATACAGTAGGTCCTTATTAGTTATTTATTTTATATATAGCAGTGCGTATATATCAATCCCACTCTCCCAATTTATACCCCCCCACCCCGCTTTCCTTCCTGGTAACCATAAGTTTGTCTTTTTCATCTGTGACTCTATTTCTGTTTTGTAAGTAAGTTCATTTACAAGACAGTAGCTTCTGCTTAAATACCGTGGATCGGCCCTGAAATGGAAAAGGATGAGGGTGGGCGCTGGCTGTGACAGCTGGAAAATTAAACTGAGTTAATACAGAGACCGTGACAAGCCAGCAAAAAACAGGCCACCAGCATTCCAAAGAAGCTGCCATCAGAAGCCAGGTCGAGATTCGGGGCTGCTCAGTGGATTTAGTTAGCTGGACATCCCCTGGGTTCTTTTCCCACTTCAGCCATTGGCAAGCTCTGTTGAACGTGGGCATTTTTTCCTCTGCTGAACTGATGACCTCCGACGTGCCATCTACCCCTAAAACTCTCCATTCCTTTACCTCAGTAAATTTCACTACCTGGGCTCAAAGTATACGAAGGATCTGAAAAAGTCACGTGGTTCTGGAGATTTTAAATGTTTTGAAGCCAAAAAACTTTATATTTAAAAAAAAATAGCAGAGTCCTGATCAAACAGTTAAATCGGGCTACTCACTTTCTGGCATTTTCTTTGACTGTATCACACACACACACAAAACACCATTTCTAAAGGTAGAAGAGAAGACAAAGAATTAGAAGTAGAGAAAGAAATAGACTCAGATACAATATTTTAGTACATGCCTAACTTGCAAAAACCTGGATTTTAATTGAAAATATCTTCAAGTCTAATTAAACTTGTAAAATTTTTCTAGAACGGAAGCCAATTCTACAAATCAGGTCGTCAGTTCTCCTCATTCCTCTCCAGCCTCGAGCTTCCGCACGTCTCCATGCTCATTCCTGCTCCGTGCTCTGGACAGTGCCTCACAAGTCGATGGCATCATATCCACCCGGACAAGAAGAGTCTTTCACTCCTTTTCCTCACCCTGACACCCTCAGTCAGCAATCCCTGCAGATTCAATCTTCTGCACGTATGTTGACTGACAGCTCCCCTGCTTCCCATCCCGACACTGACTGCTCAAGGTCAAGGCCTCATCATCGCTCACCTGAACTATTGCCGTGGCCCTGGAAACGAGCCATGTCTCTTTATTCAGGGTGTGCAACCTGCATCAGGCTCTCTTAGGCCCGGGACACTGTGATGAGTAAGAGAGCCTCACTCACACGCTTCTGGACAATAAAACCTCTAAGTAAGATCATTGGAAATTAGGGTCAGCTCTAGGAAGAAAGCAGAGGGAGAGGTAGCCGAGGGCAGAGGGGCTACACAGACAGTGCAGCTCTAGGAGGACACGGGGAGCTGAGGCCTGGAGGAGGAGAGGCAGGCCTCACCCAGAGCTTCCCAGGAGGAGGAGGTGTAGAGCGTTCCGGGGACCCAAAGACAGGAGGCTGGAGGCAGCAAGCAGGAGAGGCTAGTGCAGGGCGAGGCTCGGAGACCGAAGGATAGAAAGCCTTGCTGTCCTCAGGCTGGAGCTGGGATATTTTTCTAAGTGCAGTGGATACTAATGATAGGTTTTAATCAGGGGTTGGGGGGTGTCATGTAATCTGACTTATATTTTTTGGAAATCACTCGATTAGCATTTGGCCAGTGGACTGGAGGGGGTGAAATGACTGAAGAGAGGGCATTCAGGAAACTACTGAGAGGTCACTGTGGCTTCGCCGAGCCGGATAGTAGAGAAAGTGGGGAGAAGGGGATGGATCCACGATGTGTTCTGGGGAAGGACCAGTCTTGATGTGTTGGTGTGGGGTCATGAAAGAGGAAGAGCATGTCTGATGGGAACTCACTGGTGGATGGTGGTGGTATTTATTATGCTGGGGAAAATGAGGGGGAAAGCAGGTTTTAGACAGTCAAGTGGAGGCCAAGAAGGCTTTTAGATACAGGATGCTGTGGGTCAGGAGAGAGGCTGGAGACATAAAACTGGGAGTCATCACTCAATAGATCCTATTTAAATCAGGGACGAGGTGAGATCACCTGGCAGCAGCGGAGGGGGTGCAGCTAGAGAAGACAAGACGTGAGAAAGGGAGGTGTGAGAATGCCCAGGATGGAGCCTTGAGACCCTCCAGTATCTGGAGGTCAGGAGAAGGAGGGACAGCCAGCAAAGGAGGCTCTGATCTTCTCAGAGCTTAATGCACCCTTCATGCTGAGGCCGGGTGACCTCTCCAAACTCAGATGTGGTCCTGACTCCTGCCTGCTAAGGCCCTCCCCGGTTCTCTGATGTCACCCCTCCCCCGAGTAAATCTAGCCCCTTAGATGGTATACAAGTCCCTTCACAATCTAGACCTAACCTTCCCTTCCGGGGTCCTCTTCCTCCCTGCTTTTATCACACACTTTAAAATCATGTTGATTATCTGGGTACACATCTGTCTCTGTTACTAGATGTAATTTAAGGAAAAGGATTGTGTCATTTGCATTTTCAACGCCTGGCACATAGTAGGTGCTCAATGACATTTGCTGAACAAGGGGAAAGAAGGAAGGAAGGAAGGAAGGGAAGGAGGGAGGGAGGGAGGGAGATTCTTTGCGTGAGAACCTTCACACAAAGAAGAATACATGGCAACGTCTGTGCCATCTTCTTCCCTTGCATTTTTGGAAACCTTGAAATCTGGGTTGGGATGAGAAGAGTGCCATCTAGAGGTAGAGAGATGCAGGAATGGACCCTTTCTGAAGTTTTCCCAGAAATGTAAACCACTGAGCAGGCAAAGCTGGAACTTACACCAAAGTAACCTTTGTAAGAAGCCAATTAATAATAGCAATGTTTGCAGTGACATGGTACTATATATAGAAAATCCTCGAGACACTACCCCAAAACTATTAGAACTAGTAAATGAATTCAGTAGAGTTGCAGCATACAAAATTAATATACAGAAATATGTGGCATGTCTATATGCTAATAACAAACTATCAGAAAGAGAAATTAAGAAAACAATCCCATTTATAATCACATCGACGAGAATAAAATACCTAGGAATAAATCTAACTGAGGAGGTAAAAGACCTGTACTTGGAAAGCTATTAAGACACTGGTGAGAGAAATTGAAGACAACACAAACAGACGGAAAGATGTGCTGTGTTCTTGGATTGGACAAATTAATATTGTTAAGTGACCACACTACCAAGGCAATCTACATATTCAGGCAATTCCTATTAAAATACCAATGGCATTTTTCACAGAACTAGAACAAATAATTCTAAAATTTTTATGGAAACACAAAAGACCCCCAAGAGCCAAAACGATCTTGAGCCGGAGGAATCAGGATCCCAGACTTCAGACTATACTACAGTGGAACAGGATAGAGAGCCCAGAAAAAAAACCCACACACTTATGGTCAATTAATCTAAGACAAAGAAGGGAAGAATACACAATGGGGAAAAGACAGCCTCTTCAATAAATGGTGCTGGGAAAACTGGACAGCTACATGCAAAAGAATAAAACTGGACTACTTTCTCACACTATATACAAAAATAAGCTCAAATGTATTAAAGATTTAAATGCAAGAACTGAAACCATAAAACTTCCAGAAAAAAACATAGGCAGTACATTCTTGGACATTGGTCTTGGCAATATTTTTTGGATATGTCTCCTCGGGCAAGGAAAACAAAAGCAAAAATAAATAGGACTATGTCAAACTAAAAGGCTTTTCACAGTGAAGGAAACTATCAACAAAACATAAGGCGGCCTACTGAATGGGCAAGGATATTTGCGAATGATATACCTGATAAGGGACAATATCCAAAATTTACAGAGAACTCACGCAACTCAACATCAAAAAGACAAACAACTCGATTAAAAAGTGGGCAGAGGACCTGAATAGACATTTTTCCAAAGAAGATATACAGATGGCCAACAGGCACATGAAGAGAGGTTCAACATCACTAATCATCAGGGAAATTAAAACCACAATGAAGTATCATCTCACACCTGTCAGAACAGCTACTATCAAGAAAGACAACACCTATATATATATACATACATACACATTCACATATATATACATGCAATGTATATTACTGATGAAATATTACTCAGCCATTAAAAAATGAGATCTTGTTATCTGTGACAACATGGGTGGATCTAGAGGGTATTATGCTAAGTGAAATAAGTCAGATAGAGAAAGACAAATACCGTATGATCTCACTTTGTGTGGATTTTAAAAACAAAACAAAGAAAACAAAATGGAAACAGACTCATAGATAACAGAGAACAAATGAGTGGCTGCCAGAGAGGAGGGAGGTGGGGGGACAGGTGAATAAGGTGAAGGGAATTAAGAGGTACAAACCTCCAGTTATAAAATAAATAAGCCACAAGGATGTAATATATAGCATAAGGAATATAAATAAAATATTGTAATAATTTTGTATGGGGACAGATGGTTACTAGGTTTATCATGGTGATCATTTCACAATGTATGCAAATATTAAATCACTACCTAGTACACCTGAAAATAACATAATATTATACATCAACTATATTTCAATTTTTAAATTTTTAAAATTAACCTTGTGCATGCCTATGTGAAATATCACTGTAGAGAATTTTTTATGTTCTAGTTTTTATCTGAGTCAATTGTTTCAGGAAACACGCAGGGTTGGTTTGGCTCTGGAACATTATACCCCATTCACGTATTTATAAAAGACCCAACTTACACCCTGTTTCATGGTTCGGCTAAAACCACTAAATACCACAAGTAATGGAAAGAAGAATGGAATAGGAGTAAAAGACTGAATCTTATCGCAATTATGGAATCTCAGGAAACTCAAAGAATTTTTTATCTGAACATTGGATTTCTGAAATGTGAAATGGGGAGAATTTTCGCTGCATTCCTCTGTCAGTCTGTTGTGGAGAACAAACAAAATAATGTGTATGAAAACATTTTTTAATTGTTAAGAAAATTTTATTGAGGAATAATTTGTACACCATGAAGTTCATAGAGCTTAAGTATACAGTTCAATGAGTTTTTTTTAACAAATGTACACACCTGTGTAACCTACACTTCAATCAAAATGCAGACATCACTACCACCCCAAAAAGTTACCTTTTCCCAGTCAATATTCCTGGGCCCTGCTTCAGATCCAAACACATCTCTCTTTTTCTTCACTGTAGATAATATATATATATTAAAAAATTTTTTTATTTTATATTTTTTTGTCTATTCTAGAACTTCAGATTAACAGAATAATACAGTATTCTTGTGTGTCTGGCTTTTTTCCCCAGTATAATGTCTGTGAGATTTATCCACATTATTATACATCAGTAGTTTATAACTATTTATTATTGAATAATATGCCATTATTTATCCATTCTCCATTTTGAGGGCAATTGGATAGGCTTTGGCAAATGTACATACGCTGTAACCATCACGACAAGACAGAACATTTCCATTACCTCCGAAAGCTCCCTTGTGCCCCTTTTACCACCAAACCTTTCTCACACCACGACCCCAGGCACTACTGTTCTGCTTCTTGTCACTATAGTTGTGCCTTTTCTAGAACTTCATATAACTGCACTTATACACTGTGTAGACTTGAGTGTCTCTTACTTACCACGCTGTTTCTGAATTTATCCACATTGTTGCATGTTATCAGTAGTCTTCTAATGAATGAATGTATCACAATTTGTTTATCCCTTAACTAACTGATGGGCACTTTGGATGTATCTAGTTTGGGGCTATTATTAATAAAGCTGCTAAGAAAATCCGTGTACGAGTAAGCCTTTGTATAGATGTATGTTCTCATTTCTGTTGGATAATTACGTAAAAGTGGGATTGCTGAGGCATTTAGTAACTTTATGAGAAGCTACCAAACTGTGGCTGTATCCTTTTTGCTTTCCCATCAGCAATGTATGAAAGGTCCCATAGCTCAGGGACCTTGTCACCACTTCATATTGCTTGTCTCTTTAATTTTGGCCATTCCAGTGGATGTGTAATGGTATCTCAATGTGGCTTTAAGTTGCATTTCTCCAATGACTAAATAGTGTTGAGCATCTATTCATGAGTTTATTTGCCAATCATATATTTTTTCTGGTGAAGTGTCTGTTTAAAACATTTACACTTAAAAAATAATGAATCATTTTTCTTCTTACAACTTAACTGTAAGAGTTCTTGTTTTGGATAAAACTCCTTTATCAGATACATGTTTTGCAAATACTTTTACCTAGTCTGTGACTTGCCTTTTTATTTTCTTGAAATTGTCTTTCAAGAGCAAAATTTTAAACTTTGATGAAGTCTAACTCATCAGTACTTTTGGTTTGTACTTTTGTGTCCTATCTATGCCTACCCAATGTAACAAAATTTTTCTCCTATAGTTTCTTCTAAAGTTTAAAAAATGTTAGCTCTATGTTTAGATTTATAATATTGTGAGTTATTTTTTAATGTACGGTGTGACATGAGTCAACGTTTATTTTCTCCCACATGGCTACCTAATTGTTCCACTGCTATTTGTTAAAAAGTTTACCTTTTCTCCCACAGAATTGGTGGCTTTAACAAAAATCAATCGATTATATATGTGTGGGTCTATTTCTGGACTTTCTTGTCTGTCTTTATTCCAATATGATACTGTCTTGATTACTGTAGCTTCTAATATATCTGGAAATTGGGTAATGCAAGCTGGTGCAAATCTTCTCCTTTTTCAAAATTGTCTTGACTACTCTAAGATCTTTGAGTTTCCATATAAATTTAAGAATCAGCTTGATAATGTGTCTAATTTATAGAATAACTTGAGGACAACTGACATTTAACAATATTCAGTCTTTTCATCCATAAGCATATAGTTTTGTTTTGTTTTGTTTTGTTTTGTTGCGGTACGCGGGCCTCTCGCTGCTGTGGCCTCTCCCGCCACGGAGCACAGGCTCCAGATGCGCAGACCCAGCGGCCACGGCTCATGGGCCCAGCCACTCCGAGGCATGCGGGATATCCCCGGACCGGGCCACGAACCCGCGTCCCCTGCATCGGCAGGCGGACTCAACCACTGGGCCACCAGGGAAGCCCCAAAGCATATAGTTTTTAGTGTAAAGTTCTTGCATACATCTTGGTAAACTTTAAGTATTTCATGTTTTTTGACACTATTGTAAACAGTATTATCTTTATCCCAATTTCCAATTATTAGTTGCTAGCATATAGAAACACAATTGATATGTTATGTATTGTCCTTGTATGCGCAATCTTGCTAAACTCTAGTTAGTTCTATTCACTTTTCTGTAGGTTCATTTTTGTAGTTCTATTCACTTTTCGTAGATTTATTTTTTTGTACATATTAAGAGTATGTCAACTGTAAATATTGTTTTATCTCTTCCTTTCCAATTCACTTCCTCCTTTCCCTTCCTTTTATTCTTTTTCTACTTGACTTCATTTCCAAAGAGCTTTGGTATAACGTTGAGTAGAAGTGAGGAAAGCAAACACCCTTGTCTTCTTTCTAATTTTAGGGAGGGAGCCTATAATTGTTCGCCGGTAAATATGATGTTAGCTGTTGGCTTCTCCTAGATTCCATTCATTAGTCTGAGGAAGTTTCAGTCTATTTCCAGTTTGCTGTGTGTTTTTTATCATGAATGAGTTCTGAATGTTCTCAAATCCTTTTCCTGCATCTGTTGAGTCGATCATGTGGTTTTTCTTTTTGTCTACTGATGTGATGAATTATTGATACATTGCTTGATTTTTAAAGATTAAATGAATATTTCATTCCTGGGGCAAACTCCACTTTGCCAGGATGTTTATTCTCTTTATATGTTGCTGGATTTAATTTGCTAATATTTTGTTAAGGGTTTTTTGCATTTATGTTCTTGAGGAGTACTGGTCTGTAGCTTTCTAGTACCGGTTTTCTCCACTCTCCGAAAGTAGAGCATTCTATGAGATCTTCTGTAAGCCGAAATGGCATAAAGCAAAGAAGCAATGACCTTAGGGCCCATCTTGCTAATGGAGGCACAAAATAAATCGAGATGAAGCACGGATGCTCACAGACACAGTTCAAAGCGGTGGAGGCTTGAGGCTGAGATGCGGAGATGCTGAGTGTTGCTCCTGGGGAAGGAGCTTGGCCGGGCCACTCTTGCTGCCGCTCTGGGGTGCACACTGCCTCTTTAATGGCTCACTACAAAACAAGCGTTGAAAGCTGTTTGCCTTTTTCCATAACAGCAAAAATCCTCTTCGGATTTCTTTCGGTTAGCAGAAACAGGTACTAATATAGGTCTTTCATAAAAGTCAAGTGGCACAAAGCGAACTTTCAAAAAACAGAGGACACCTGTAATAACTTTGTCTGCTTTGGGTATGAGAATGATGCTGAACTCATAAAACGAGTTAGGGAACACCTTTTCTCTTTTGCTTTATAATAGCATTTTTGTAGGACTGGTATTATTTCTTCCTTAAATATTTGATAGAATTCACCAGGGAAACCATTTGGGTCTGGAGTTTGTGGACAAGTTTTAAGTTACAGATTTAAAATATTAAATAGATATGTGAATTTCCAGTCCATCGCTTTCTTCTTGAATGGGCTTTGTTAGTTTGAGTTTTTCAAGGAATTTTTCATTTCATTGAAGTTGTTGAATATATTGGCATAAAGATGTTCATAATATTCCCTGGTTATTCTTTTAACGTCTGTAGAATCTGTAGTGACATCCTTTTTTCATTGCTGATACTGGTAATTTGTGTGTTCTCTCCTTTTACTGATCAGGTTGGCTAGAGGTTTATCAGTTTTATTGATTTCTTCAAATGAACCTGGTCTTGGTTTCATTGATTTTCTCTACTTCTTTTTTGTATCATTAGTTTATCCTTTTATTTTTATTATTTCCTTCCTTCTGCTTACTTCCGGCTTAACTGGCTCTTCTTTTTGTAGTTTTGAAGATAGAAGATACGATTATTAATATAAGACCTTTTAAATTCTCTAATGTGATCATTCAACGTGATAAATCTTTCCCTAAGCACTGTTTTAGCTGCACCTCACAAATTTTAGCATGTGTGTTTTCATTTTCATTCAGTTCCAAGTATTTTCTACTTCTCTTTTTAATTTCTTTTTTGACCATGTGTTATTTAGAAGAGTGTTAATTTGCAACTATATGGGGATTTTCCTGATACATTTATGTTATTATTTTTGTTGTGGCCAAAGAACATAATTTCAAATACTTTAAATTTATTGAGACTAATTTTATGAACCAGTATATGGTCTATTTTGGTGAACGTTTCATGTGGACTTCAAGAAAATGTGTATCGTGCTTTTGCTGGGGGGAATGTTCTATCAATATCAATTAGTTCATACTGCTTGATAGTATACTTTTCATTTCAGACATTATATTGTGCATCTCTAGAAGTTCTATTTGGATCTTTTTTATCTATTCCATTTTCTTCTTCAATATGTTAATGTTTCTCTTTACATCTTTTAGCATATATATAATTGTTCAAGGTCCTTATCTGCTAATTCCATCATCTCTCTCATTTTTTGATCTATTTCTGTCAATTTATTTTTTCTCCTTGCTACGGGTCACATTTTCCTGCCTCTTTGGATCCCTGGTAATTTCTTATTGTATGACAAACACTGTGAATTTTATGATGTTGAGTGCTGGATTTTGTTGTACTCCTTTAAAGAATGTTGGGTTTTGTCCTGGAATATGATTAAATTTATATGCAGGTATGTTTATTCTTTTAGAGGCTTGCTTTTAAGCTTGCTAAAGTGGGTCCAGAGCAAAGCTCTACTATGAAGGATGACCCTTCTAAGAACTCTGCCCGATGTCCTGCGTATTGTAATTTTTCTCCATTCAGGTAAGTGGAATGGGAATTATCCTCAGCCTTGTATGAGCTCTGGTAATTGCTCAACCTACTTCTTTCTGATGACGATTTCTTCAGCCTTGTGGAGTTCTGCTTCACACAAATGCAGATCATCAGCCATAGACTGGAGGGGACCCCTCTGCAGCTGTCTGGGGCTCCTCTGCACCACAAATTCTAGCTGCCTTGGCCTCCCCAACCTCTGAGCTCTGATCCATTTAATGAGACTGCAGGACTTCCTTTGTATCCCCTTGCCCTGCATTGCAGCCTGTAAACTGCCTCCAGACAGTCAGCTGGGGCATCATAGGGCTCTCCTAATCTGTTTCTCTTCTTTCAGAGATCCTAGTCCTACACTCCCTGCTGTTCAATGTCTTCTAATTCTTTTTTTTTTAAAATAAATTTATTTATTTATTTATTTTTGGCTGCATTGGGTCTTTGTTGCTGTGTGCGAGCTCTCTCTAGTTGCGGCAAGTGGGGGCCACTCTTCTGTTGCGGTGCGCGGGCTTCTCATTGCGGTGGCTTCTCCTGTTGCCGAGCACAGGCTCTAGGCATGCGGGCTTCAGTAGCTGTGGCACAGGGGCTCAGTAGCTGTGGCGCACGGGCTCAGTAGTTGTGGCTCGTGGGTTCTAGAGCGCAGGCTCAGTAGTTGTGCCGCATGGGCTTAGTTGCTCCGCGGCATGTGGGATCCTCCCGGACCAGGGCTTGAACCCGTGTCCTCTGCATTGGCAGACGGATTCTCAGCCACTGTGCCACCAGGGAAGCCCCTGTCTTCTAATTCTTTAGGGCAGGAGGGAAGTTCCCAAAGCAGTGGCTTCTAGTCTAAGTCCCGTTTATGTACATTAATTCTCATTATAGCCCTCTGAAATAGACACTATTATTGGTATGCTCATCTTATAGATGTGGAAACTAGACACAGAGGAATGAAAAATCTCTCCCCAATTCACGAATCTGGTTAACGTTAGAGGTGGGATTTGAACCCAGGAAGTCTAGCTCATGCTTTTAAGCGCTGTGCTATATTGCTTCTCAAGTAAGTATTAGAAGTATAAAATCCCTAAAACACACTTAGATATTTGAAGAAAGAGTAGGATGTGGCCCTGGTCTCAAGTTTAAAGAGGGTGCATTTAAAGCATGGGCTTTAGGTAGGCCGTATTTCCATGCCTACAGGATGGCCTGGGGCTTGACTCCATTCATGTGGACCCGGTACAGCTGGAGGCAGACGTCCCATAAATACTAAGAGACACCAGTGCTGGGGTGGGCAGGAGAAGGAAGCATGCTTCAATATAGAAGAGGGCGCCTTGGACTGACCCTGGCACCGCCGGCATTTCAAAGAGTGATGTGTTCAATTTGCCCAGCAAGGCTGAGAGTCAGCACTTCGCGGCACGGACATGATGGTCTGGAGAGCAAATCAAGGAGGACACTTTGCAATTAGAGAAGCTGCTATGGAGGCAGGAAAGTCGGGGCTGTGCAGAGAGCAGTAACTGCTGACTGCACAAATAGGCCACCATCGCAAGCAGAGGCAGCAGACCGGACGGATGCCTGACTTTCCCTCCTTCACGTGCGAAGAGCTGTCTTCATTCATCATCCTCAGACTCACACCCTCAGGCAGTGAGTGGGGTCTTTGCAGCTCACCAAGTCTGTGCCCCAGACCCTATAAACGTCAGTCTTACACTCTCCAGAAATGTCAAGATTTCAGGGGGTAAATGCTATTTTGCACAGTACAAGCTTATCACCATTTTTGAAAGTAATAACTAAAGGGGCTCTCAAAAGAGTGATCTGTCTTTTAATCACTGACGTTTTTACTCAATCATTGAAAGACAGCTATCGTAACGCGGCATTGGGCATTTGCTCAGTTGAAAAGCCCTCAGCATTCTGCATGTTTTTCCACAATGGGCTTTATAACACCCTGTCTTGCTTACCCAATACCTTGGCAGCCAGCAGACTGCATTTTATAGCTCTACTCCAAGAGATGTCTTCACGCAAACCTTTGGTTTTTTAGGTGCAAATCCCTCTCTGAGTCAATCTATCGCCCTTTTGCATGATGAGGTTTTGGGCTTCTTTCCATCCTCGGGATGAAAAATCTACCTTCCATCTGTGCCAGTTATTAATTTAATGTCTTTCAGCTCCAAACCCCCCCATCTTTCTCCTGCTTTGTAACACTGGAGCTGGACCCTACAGGCTAGGTTTCTTGTTGCCAGCTGGCTGGACATGAGGTTTGGACAATAGGAGTGTGGGTGGGACAATGCAGGGCTGGGAAAGAAGGGCCTTTTTCTTCCCCTTCCCATTGTCTGTTTCTCAGAGCAGCTGCAAGCAGATCAGGGAGCAGGCATCCCACTGGCTACTCGTATAGGGGCGGCAGGCTGCCCTTGGCGGTGAGCAGTGGGCGTCTCCATCCTGGTCACCATCACCCATCACCATGCTGCAAGCAGCGCGTTCCCGCGACACAGGTAACGCTCCTCTGGGGTCTGAGGCCAGCGTGCATGTGGGCCCTTTACTCTGAGTTTCTAAGCTTCTTCCCTGTTCACTTTTCCCTGTCTCCAGCCAAGTGGCTGCTTCCTGCAGTTACCGGCTCTCTACCCCTTAGAGTTCTCTTGGACCCCTTTTCATAGTTGCCAACCCCTTCTACAGTCAAAAGTCTCTTTATCAAATTTCCCTGTTCGAACTTCCGCTGTGATTTCTGTCTCTTGCCTGGACTCGGAGTACACTATGTACACTGTGGTGTTTGATTTTTATTTTTGAAGAAAGGACTCTTTTTTATTTTGCACAAAAGACTCTCTTTTATTAGAAAGCGTGTGTGTGTTTGCATGTCTTTGCCATTCACATAGGTTTAAAGTGGCAACTTAGCACCGTGGCTAAGAGCACAGGAAATGAAGCCAAACTGGCTTTGCCACCTCCTGGCTGTGTGTCTTTGGGCAAATAGTCTCCTTCTGCCTCAGCGTCCTCATCTGTAAAATGGGGATAAATAGGCTTTTACCACATAAAGTACAGTGTGCCCAGTTAAATAGGAATTTCAGATAAACAACGAATAATTCCTTAGTATAAGTGTTAGGGGAACCACTGACTAAAACCCCCTGCCCTGGCCAGGTTTGCATGAGTTATCTTACGACAGGAGGTCCTGGTAAGGAACACAGAACTAGCAAGCTACCACCAACCAGAAGAATTCGGGAAAGGTCAAAAGGAGAGAGGAGCCTCCAGTCCATATGTCCTACCAACCTCCCAGAATCCTTCTCTCTGGAATCCATCCTGGCTGAGCGATGTGCGGGCCACCAGGAAGGACCCTGAGTCAGAATGATTGGCCAGAGACAACCTGGAAACTCACCCCATCACCGTAAAACCCGAGACTGCCAACCACGCGGCAGAGCAGTTCTCCCGGGTTCCCCTACCCTCCTGCTCTCCGCCCAGGGGGCGGGGGGCCCTTTCCAATAAAGTCTCTCGCTTTGTCAGCACGTGTGTCTCCTCAGACAATTTATCTCTGAGTGCTAGACAAGAGCCCACTCTCGGGCCCTAGAAGCGGTCCCCCTTCTTGCAACATAAGTATGTTCCAGATATTGCAGGGGTGTCCATCCTGTTTCTGTGCTTGCTGAATCTGGCAACCCTAACGCGACGTCATAACTGGTCAGATGAGTGACTATGTGTGAAGGGCTTGAAACAAACTTGGCCCAAAAGATCACAGGAGTTGTCACTCTTTTGCTTGTTTGTTACAGGGTTAGCACTGCCCTTTTCCAGGGATACTCTGCTGTGAGTTGCAATGTTCCTGCTGTGTTCATTGTTCCGTTTAGCTGCACTGCCCTTGCAGCCTTCAAAGCTGCGCAGCCAGGCAGTCTTTTTGGCGGGAGTGGCCACTGATGAGACGATTATGCATCGGACCCCGGGAAGCTCAATCGTAGGCTGGGCCCTGATCCATGAGGCAGTCTGCGAGAAGCGTGCTGTCCAATAAAGCAGTAGGAGCAGGTTAAACCCACCAGGATTTAGGCTGGAGAGGATGGAGGAGATGGACCGGCAAGGACAAAAGGGAAGAAGAGCAGATACACAGAGATGAGAAAATGTGTCATGAGAGAGACACTGAGGCAGAGAGAAGGAGGACAGGTGTCTTAAAACTGCTGGAATCCTGGTACTGTTTCCAGTTCCAGCTCTCATGTCATCCTGAAATGAACCCCCTTTTTCCTCTCGAGCCGGCAGAAACGTCTGCTCCTTGCAAACAACACGCACAGTCCCCCCACCCGCCAACCCTCACAGACAACCAATCAAGGAAATGACTACCCTAACCTCATGTAACTAATGACTGTCTTTCAGGCTCTGGTAGGGAGGCTGGGGAGAAAAGCTGAAAAGCGCCGTCTCTTTCCCTGAGGACCCTGGCATCTGGAGGATGGAGAATTCGGGGAGAACACATGTGGAGACAGTATACTACCCAGTAGATGCGGTGTGTGTGAGATATGGTCTGTGTACCTGCGGTGTGTGTAAGGTATGGTCTGGGTACCTGCAGTGTGTGTAAGGTATGGTCAACTAGCTCACTTGGTAGGAATTACAAGTTCATCTCCTGGTAAAGTTAATGTTTCCTGAAAAATATAAAGCATTCTCACGCTAGCAGAATATGAGATGGGACAATTTTTTCCTTTTCTTTCCTTTCGCTTCCAGGCATTGAACTACACCTCACATTTGGTGCAAGGCTGTAACCGAGCAGGAACCTATGGGGCCTTCGGGGTCAGACCCCCTGTACCCTCTGCTGTAGCTCCTCTCTGAAGGACCC
The DNA here is from genome assembly GCF_003031525.2 of Neophocaena asiaeorientalis asiaeorientalis. Classification (NCBI taxonomy): domain Eukaryota; kingdom Metazoa; phylum Chordata; class Mammalia; order Artiodactyla; family Phocoenidae; genus Neophocaena; species Neophocaena asiaeorientalis. The sequence continues at coordinate 3,686,318 of NW_020176571.1, forward strand.
GGATAATAGTATCTGATGCACATTTCCTGGGTTGTTTTACAGATGTGAAACCCCCCACCAAGTGGGAGAAGTTAACTACTCGATGACCGTGAGCACATAGACCCCAGGACTCCTGGAGGCTGAGGACTGATCATGGGAAGCCCTGGGACACTGCCCTGGTGCCTCACCATCAGCCAGTTGGAGAACTGTACACAAGTTGATCACATACCCTGGGACTCCTCTCCCTCACCTGGCCTTTAAAAATCCTTTCCTGAAACCCATGGGGGAGTTCGGGTGTTTGGAGTGCTAGCTGTCCCGGACTCCTTGCTTGGCACCTGCAATAAATCCTGCCCTTTCCTTCCCTACGACCCGGGGTCAGTAGAACGGCTTTACTGCCCGTGAGCAAGGGGACCCAAGTTTGGTCCGGTAGCAAGGTAAGTGTTCTGGAGATTGCAATCTTGGGAAGGTAGAAGGAACACAGAAAGCCAGAAGCCTCAAGCAGTAGGAGAAGCAAGGCATCTTAAGGGAACAGGAGTACAAACACCATATTTTTCAAGTGCACGTACGTATGCTCACTTATAAATTACATACAAGTGGGTATATGTGCACATGCGTACGTGCATGCAAACACACATGTTAAAGACAGGCTGACAGTGAGACGATCTGCCACAGCGATAAGGCTTAGAAGACCACCAGGCAATCTGCTCACCGTGATCTCTAAACACTGTGAAGCGCCTAAGGGCATAGTCCTTACCCAGAGGCTCGGGGTCACAGGAAAGAGGATGAAGAAGGGTGGGAGGGGGAGCTGATAGTGTCAAGGCTCCAGGCGGTAAAAATTCAAGAGAGACCAAGGACAGTCCTTGAGAAACTCAGCTGAGACCCTCTGGAGGGGTAGGCGCGGTTACTGTCTATGGGACGTCAACCCCAGGGCGCCCTCTGGCGGACGGCGGCGGCAGTAGCCAGCGTGGACCCGCGCACGTTCAGAGCAGAGGATCGTCCTTTCTCTGGTTTGAAGAACTCACGAGCCCCTTCCCTCCCCCACCTCCAGCTCCTGGTAAATACGCAGGACTACAGCCCGGACTCCCGGACCCAGGAGAGTCAGGATCGTTACGAGAACCACAAAGAGATTTCACTCTCCTCCCGGTCAGTCATTCCCACTGGTCAGTTTTTTCTTTCTAGAGATGTGTCCCTACTTTTCTGATCCAGGGGTAAGGATACCCTTTATCCTTGGGAATTAGGACGGGTGAGCCACGGAAGGCTGCTCTATTCATTCACAGACACGTGTGAGCCCAGGAGGGCACTGGGCACCGTGTTAGATGTAAAGTACTTGCTACGGTCCAGGCTGTGTTCTAACACTGAGGTGTATTGACCCATCGAGCTGTCACAGCAGCCCTGGGAGACAGGTGATGCTTTACTGACGGGGCAGCTGAAGCACAGAGGGGCCACACAGCCTGCGAGTGCCCCTAGCAGGACTTGAACCCAGGGTGCCTGGCTTCAGCGTCTACACTGCTAATCACTGCACTGCGCATGTCTGGATACAAGTGTATGGCAAGAGGCCTCACCCACGGAGAACTACACAGCCTAGTGGGTGTGTTCCCAGAGCCCATTACCCTTTCAAAGTAGGGGCCCCAAGTCCCAGCTCCCCCTGCCCTGTCTTCGCTTCAGCACAGAGGATGAAAGTTTTTGGAAACCAAGGCCAGTGCCACTGAAAATAAACCCGTGTTTCCCCTTCAGCCCTCACCTTAGAACGGGCCAGTCCCCGCCCTAAAATGCTAATTAGACCGGCTTCTCCAGTGATGGGATAACAAACCTTCAAGAGACAACTGCTTTAGGCTGATTCATTCAACCCAAGAAAATCGTGTGCAAATTAAATCATACTTTCCGGGTGAATTACACCGTAATGACAAGGAGGGAATTTATAACTTTCTTAAAAAGGAGTCTCAGAAGACCACCATATTTGGTCAAAGAGGAAGAAATTCGCCAGGAGAACTCAATGCACAAGGCCCGCAGGTAACATGCACCGGATTTCAGTATCAGCTCTTTCTGATGTAGCAGTTAAATCCGTAACAGCCTTGGTTCTCTGTGACCTGAGTCTGATCATCAGTTTCCCGCAGGGGATTAGTGACCCAAAATGAGAACAAATCAACTGAAGGAGAGAAATATAAACCATAAAATTGGGCTGTTGACAGAGATCCTGCTTCCCGTGGTTCAGCTGCCAGATCGGAGGTGATGGAAACTGGCCCTGCGGGTGGACGCAATGCTGAGGCCCACGCTGGCCAGGCAGTAACACACACTCAAGTATCAGGGCGCCAAGCATCCCTAAGGTACCCGGTGACCCCCATGCCGGTAGACAGCTGGGGACCTGCCTCCCCTTATAGGCTGAGCAGAGCAGGCTGGGGCCAGCTAGGCTCAGGCGGCCGGATACCAGGACTGGTCTCCAATGTAGGCGGGGATTTAGTCCCTCATACGATGCAACTTATGTCTCCCTCACCCTGGTGAACAGGACTTGCTATCCCATCACAGGAGACTAAGCAAAGAGACTAATGTCTCTTGGGCTTTTCCTCCTTGATAGGTATATAGATATAGGTATACGTATAGATACAGGTATAGATATAGGTGTAGGTATCCATATCTGTATCCACAGATAATTTTGTATATTCATGGGTGAGAGAACTCACTTGGCCTTGTGTTTAAGTGCCGGGCTTTGGAGTCAGACAGATGTGAGCTTACATCCTTGTTAGTTACTGAACCTGGGACGTGTCAGGCTCTCTGCGCTTCGCTTACTGGTAAAACTGGGATCATGACGCCAGTCCACAGCACCGTGAGGATTCACTGAAATAATGTATATTATTCTGCAGCTATTATTTCTGTTAGGAAATTCGCATTTAGGTGTGACTCGTGAGATCTGTGTTTGCCAAGAAAGGTGAAAGCGTGTCGTGACAACCCAAGCAAACCAGGACTAGTAAAATTTCTGAGCTGGAAGAGATTTGGGAGCTCACCTGAGCTGGGGACTGGGCCGAAAGGAGGAAGAGGTGAAAAAGGTGAGGAACTAGGGAATTCCGAAGACACTTTTCATCTGCACTGATTCATTCCCTCCAAAACCTTTCCTGAGTCTCTCCTATGTACAAGGGGCCACGTCAGATAGTCTCCTTGCCCCAAATATTGTTAGAGGCCGGGGGGGGGGGGAGGCGGAGATGAGGCACGAGCCCACCTCGTGATCAGCATGAGAGCAGCTCTAAGGACAAGCGCGTGTCTGCCTGGAGGGTCGTTCATGAAGGGGCGACCTCGCTACGTCACCTTCCCTAGGAGGTTGCCCAGTCCAGCTGCCTGTCTTTCCTGTCCTTAAACATCCTCAAGGCAAGGAATTCCACTGCTGCCCTTGTCACCAATTCTGCGTTTTAAAACCGTGACAGGAATTACGACCTACTGTCCAGCACAGGGAACGCTACTCAACACCCTGTAATGACCTATATGGGAACAGAATCTAAAAAAGAGTGGATAGATGTACAGCGGAAACTAATACAACATTGTAAATCAACTATACTCCAATAAAAATTAATTCAAAAATGAAATAAAATAAAACCAAACCACGATAGACAATTCTTTTTGATGTCTCTGGAAACATCTCGTTCTGTAGTTTCAACCTGGCCCCTCTGGTCTGTCCTCAGAGAGGATGGAGGGCATCTGGGCACCATCTTTTGCATCGCAACCCTTTAGGGGGTTGGAGACAGTTAAGAAGTTCCTCCAGAGCTCCAGACACAATTGCCCATCATGGACTGGCAGAGGTAACAGGACACAGACACGTTCCTTCATTTTCACGCAAACAAGTTTCTGCCAAATTTAGTGACACGGGAGACAGTGCAATTGCCTTTGGCCAAGGACAAGCTGTTGGATGTAGGCAGGGGCAAGGTGGCTAGTGATTTTCTCCCAAAGACAATGAATAGACTAGGATGCACCCTGGGACCACGTCATCGCTATTAAAACCCACAGAAGTTCATTCTACAACTGCAGTCTTAGGGGGCGAGGGAAGTCTGCTCCCCACCCAGATGGCCACCTCCTTAGGGAGAGGCAAGTGGCAAAATGAGGAATAAAGAGAGAAATCAATGTTATATTTTAATTTGATCCTAAATCATTTGAGGTGGTACTAGCAGTTCTTTATTTTAAATCCATTTACTACCTCCTAAATCCTTCCTTCAGAAAGACCATTTCACAGACACACAATATCCCATCTTACGTATGTACTGAAATATATTTTTCATTCTCCTATTTTGACCAGGTATGTTGTTCCTAATTACAGGCAGACCTCAGAGATACTGTGGGCCTGGTTCCAGACCATAGCGATAAAGTGGATATCTCCATAAAGTGAGTCACGTGAGTCTTTTGTCTTCTCAGTGCATGTAATAGTTGTATTTATCCAACACGGTAGTCTATCAACTGTGTGATAGCATTATGTCTAGAAAAACCCATATATATACTTTAATTAAAAAATACTATATCGCTAAAAAAGGCTAACCACTATGGAAGCCTTCAGTGAGTTGCAGCCTTTTTGCAACAGTAACATCAAAGATCACCATAACAAATATAATAACAACGAGAAAGTCTAAAACATTGTGAGAATTACCAAAACGTGACACAGGGACACGAAGTGAGCCAAATGCGGTTGGAAAAATGCGCTGACAGACTTGCTCGACACAGGGTGGCCGCAAACCTTCAATTTGTAAAGGCACATCTGCGAAGTGCGGTAAAATGAGGTGTGCTTGTATTTGGTCTTAAAAGATAATGTTACAATGATCATCTTTTTATATTAAAAATAATGTCACAGAGAAGAATGTAAAGGCCTTTATTTAGGCTCGAACACGATCACCACTATGGATTCTATTCGGCTGGCTTCCCAGCAATTTCTAGAAGAAAAGAAAGCCTTAGGACCTTTTGGTTGCTCACAAGGGCAGTATTTCCCAACCGTTCAACCAGCACGGTGCTCAGGTCAGGGAGACATTAGTTCCACTGTGCTCCGTGCTGGGCACATTAAATCGGGAACAGTATCTGCTCCAGACACCACCCTTGCCAAGCCACATGGACAAGCATCTGGAAGAGTTCAGAGAGCAGCTAAGACCCGGAGTAGAAAGACCCCGAGCTCACCTCCTCTCACGAGCACACCAACAATGCGACTATCTACAGAACCACCAGAACCACCATCCATGAAAAAGACCCGAAGGGTTCGGGAAAATCCAATCACTGTCAGATGAGTATCGGCTGAAAGACGTGAGAGACTTAACCCTGAAGAAGACCGAAGCTATGAGACCACAGATTTCAAAGATAAGGAAGAGCGTTTGGGGGAAGAAGAATTAGAATTGCTCTGATGCCTAAAAGCTATAGGAGGCAGATTTCAAAAGATGTGGCCCTAGAACAGTTAAAAGTGAGAGAGCGAGCGCGCTGGCGGCCCCTCGTGGATTTAGAGATTGCCTTCTCCCCGCGGAGGACCATGAGAACAGAAGAGCTGGGTGAAATCAGAAAAGGCCTGAGAGCGAGGCAGCTGGTCCTCCTGTGCCCTTGCACGCTGGCATTCTTCACGATGCCTCCCCACCGCCTGTCACTTCCCACCGCCAGTCACTTCCTGCGCTCGCCTTGGGGGAGCTCATTTGCTTCCGTGGCTCAGACAGCTACTAATCCAAACATGACCTCCAAACCTCTATCCCTGGTCCTGATCTTCCCCCTTGAGCTCCATTAGCACCCAGAGAAGAGTCTTTTAAACTGCAATGGATCAAGGTCAGACTTCATTATCTTCCTGTCTGCATCAGTCAGGACTCTCGTTTGCAAGTGTCAGAAACCCAATAGTAACTACCTACGGCAAAGAGGGCAATTTATTGGCTCGTGTTAATCAAACAGGAGGACAGGCAGGGATGAAACTAGTCTCAGGGATGCCTGGCACCAGAGGCTGGAAGGCCACCGGAACTTTCTTCCTTCCGTCTCTCACGTCTACTTCTCTCCATATGTCAGTTTTTTTTTTTTTTTTTTTTTCTCCTACTGAAGATGAGCTTTTCCCAAATATTAGAGACATAACCATTAGCATCTCTAGGTTTGGAACTTGACAGATTCAGCATCAGAAAAAAAAAAAAAAAAAAGGCCCTTACCCTTAGTGACAAGTCAAAATTCAGAATTATCACGGAAGGTGTCAGATTAGGTCACATGCCCATAGGTTGGTCAAACACTCTGGACAGTGGAGAAAATAAGACAATATGATTGAACTAGCTTGTATCTGGTATCCACCCCGAGAACAATCATTATAGCCAAGGAGATGCCTTTTGTATTAAAATATTTTTATTATTTTTAAATTAAAAAGGTAGCTCTTGTTAAGGCTCACTTATTCAAGTTGGGTCAGGAGAGAAAAGGTGCGCCCAGGTGTGTCTGCTGTTCCCAGGAGACGGGAACAGCACCAGGTAAATAAAACGTGAATGTCCACTACGCTCTCCAGTGATGCTCTGTGTTCCGTATCCTTAATCTCCACCAACGACGTCTCTACTTATCCAGTCTTGCCGACTGTGCCTGAACTTCCTCAAAACTTCGGTCAGTTCCCCAGACAAAATCCAAACTTCTTGGTTTAGAACGCAAAGCCCATCCCAACCTGGCCCGAGCCACCTCTCTGGCCGTGCCTCCGCTGACTCAGCTGCTCCACTCTGCTTCCCAAACAAGCACATGTGGCGGCCACGCCCGCTCGCCACTCCTCGGACACACAGCCCCCCCAGCCCGCGTGTTCACCCACGCTCACTTCCGCCTGGATTGGACTACCTTTTTTCACTCTGTCACCTGTATTTTCCTTCAAGATCGAGGTAGAAAGTGGCCTTACCCTTAGGTTAAAACCTACCCTGCTCTCCAGGTGCGTCTGACCCCTTTGTATTTCCCAGGACATGTGAATTCGTCTCTCTGATCAACACTTATCACAAGGAATTATCATTTATTTGTTGACCTGTGTGTCTCTTTGTGAGGCCAAGAGCTCCTGGAAAGCAAGGACCATCCATTGTTCATCTTTGAAGTCAGTTCTAGCACTGGGCCTGGTACGTGAAAGGCTATCCCCAGGCACATAGTGGATGGTCATCAGTGTTTTGTGGTTTCTTTAAGAAACGTTTTTATTGAAGTACAGGTGACTTACTATGTTGTGTTAATTACTACCGCACAGCCAAGTGAGTCAGTGATATGTACATATGCATTCTCTCTTTGTATATCCTTTCCCATTATGGTTTATCATAGGACATTGAGTATAGTTCTCCGTGCTCTATGGTAGGACGCTGTTGTGATGTTTAACAACTAAAGCAACAATGAACAGTTTCTACTTTCGGGAATTCGTTTGGTAGTTTTTTTTTTTGTTTTTTTTTTGTGGTACGCGGGCCTCTCACTGCTGTGGCCTCTCCCGCCGCGGAGCACAGGCTCCGGACGCGCAGGCTCAGCGGCCATGGCTCACGGGCCCAGCCGCTCCGCGGCATGTGGGATCTTCCCGGACCGGGGCACGAACCCGCGTCCCCTGCATCGGCAGGCGGACTCCCAACCACTGTGCCACCAGGGAAGCCCCCGTTTGGTAGTTTTAATAGCTGGAACCTCACATTACCAAAACTCCTTAGTTCCTTTTTTTTTCCTCTAGGAAATGAGAGTGAATTAAAGGCTAATGAGTGGGTGAATTTGGTTTCATTATTTCCATCCAAAATACTTTATTCAAGTTCGCCAAATGCTATTGTAACAACCATTGCCCCATGTTGCCATACACTTTCGAAGCTTCTTCATTGTCATATTAGCCCGAACGGTAAACAGACTTTCATCTTCCCTGGGCTCCCAAGTGCACCCTGCACTGCTGACAAGTGAATGGACAATGTACCTGCGGAGCTGGCTACATGCTAAACAAGGCAAATGCCTGTTTTTCAGTCCTGAGTCTTTTCCCTAGATTAGCAGGTTTCAGCCGCAAAGATTCCAGACAGTTGTGCTGTGTAAATTGTTATTACTTTTAAGAGCATTTAGTTTTGAGCGATCTAACTTTGCATACGCATTAGAATTTATTCAGAATGACCCCCCATGTCATTCCCCTACAATTTGCTTTCTCACATAGAAGACGAAGGCATGAAGTCAGCCGGCCAGCTCCTGCGAAGCCACTGTACTCCCTCTGCTCTAGGTGGGGACTTAGCGCCCAGAGTTGTGCCGGTTACCTTATGCCTCACAGCCCCAGACACCTGGGGGAATTCCTCGAAATCCAGAGTCCCTATGAGGATGCTCCCTGCCTGTGGATGTCATCTAACCTGCGTGGCAGCAGGGAACACCCCCGGTTGGTATCACTCCTCTTATTACGATGGACCAGACTCTCAAAGGTCACCTGGCAAGAACGTCCACTTTCTCTCAAACACCTCTGGCTAGGGACTCCCCAGGTGGCCCAGTGGGTAAGATTTTGCACTCCCAGTGCAGGGGGCCTGGGTTTGATCCCTGGTCAGGGAACTAGATTCTGCATGCCACAACGAAGATCCCACGTGCCGTGACTAAGACCCGGTTCAGCAAAAATAAATAAAAATAAAAATAAAATAAAAGAGCTACAAGGACACATTGTACAGCACTGGTAATATAGCCAATATTAAAAAAAACAAAACAAAACAAAAAACCTCTGGCTCCACTGAAATACCCTCAATCTCTGCTACTTCATCCTTTAGTACATTTTGCTTATTATTTAGTGTTCTGTCTACCCTCCTTTTTATGGTCCAAGTCTGATGCTAAACTGGGAGAACTGGGAACATAAATTGCTTTGCAGAAGTGACCTTGTTTTTATTTTTGGCGGCTCTGAGAGAATGAGAGCTGTAGATCACAGAAGACAAGAGCTAGAATGGGCCTTAGACCACCCCCCTCATGTTACAGATGTGGAGCTGAGGCCCAGGGGGAGGAAGTGACTTGCCAAGGTTGGGGAAGAGCCAAGATGAGATTCAAGTTAACGCAGGTCACTGTAAAGCCAACGAATACACACGCGCATATTTAAGACAATGAGCTAGATTCTGCCAGAAGAAAAGAGAAGAGACATTACAACTGGCCCTGAGGACTTGACAGTCGGTGATGGCAGGTTCTTAACGCAGGCCATGGTAATCTAGGAAGAGCCAAAGCATTAGGTGCTATTGTCATTGTTGATGATGAAAATGTATGAAGACTTCTCAACAGAGAGTCCTCAGGCTGGAAGGAGCTCTTATCAACAACCTGCTCCGCCCCCAGCCCACCAGGCTGTCTGGAGCCGGGGGATGGAATCTAGGTCACAGATGGATTCTTATTCCTGCCGCTTGGCCTGTCCGTGCCTGGTTTTCCTCTCCTGCATCTTGTGCTCTTACACTCCTTGAGAGACGAAGGCCTGTGCTGAGATCTGACATAGCTCTCCACTGTCACTTTTCCCAGGCTTCTGGGCCTTCACCCTGGCCTGATAGATGCCCTCCTCTGGGAAGTGCTCAGCCAGGGATAAAACTGTGTCTAAGTGTGGAGCAGCCAGTGTGCATCAGACACTGTACCAAGCGCTTTCATAGCCCAGTCTCAGGTGATTCTCACAGCAGCGTTAAAAGACAAGGGGACAGCAGCTCAGAGAAGCTGGGCGACTTCTCCCGGCCCACGTGGCTAGAAAGTGGCTAAGCTGGGTCTGTAACACGCAGGGGTCTGACTCGGAAACTTATGTTTTTCATTACATCACATTGCTCTGCAAACAGAAAATGCTAAACCCAGGACACACATATTTTTTAAATGTTGATCTTGTAATACATATAGTTTTTAAATGGAGGATATCAGAGCCCAGAGCAGGCAACTATAGCCACATTACAACGAAGTTACAGTAAAAGATGGATCGCTGGCCCCGTGATCACAAAGCCTGTGGCTGGGATCTCTGCCAGCTCTGAGACTGACACATGACCTCGGGAGTCAGCTTTTCCCGTCCTCGCGGCAGTGACAAATTACTACCTGACCCCACCTCAGTTTCACAGGAACGGTATGAAATTTTACCTTTAAAAAATCTGCAGCGTACCAAGTTCAATTCCTCGGACTTTGAGAGAAGTATTTCAGAAATGTGCGTTGATATGTCAGAGATTCCAATTTTAAGCTAAGTTTACAGCCCAACTTTTGGACACACGTTTGGTAAAGAGCACAGATATGCAGTGTTCCGAGGTGGTGACTTTACAGTTGTAAGAAAGTGAGTCTCTTATCTGTGCCAAGGAGGATGGTGAAACTCTGGGGCTCTATAACTTAATGATGACAGAGCATCCCCGGAGGTAGCCTCATGGGGAGATGAGGAGGTGGAGAGTAAGGCAAGAGAGAAGTTATAGGATTAGAGATCGTGAGTTTACTTTATTTGATGCCTGAAGAGGGAAGGTTTGAAGGGTATCTTTGTATTTATGGACTCAGAAAGTATCCCCAAATTATTTGCTGGATGACATAAAATTTCATATGAGAAAAGGAAAGAAAATAGGATTCAATGATAGTACGTAAAGAGGTTATCTGGGAAGCGCTTTCCGACAGGCCAGATTCTAAAACATTTGAAGAGGTTACTGTTGGAAAGGGGCCTGCTTTTCCCAGCAATTATTACAAAAGGGATGAATACAGAGCCAGATGGACTTGACCAGGGACGGCGCCGCCTCGTGGCAGAGGAGACCAGGTACTTTCTGGAGGGACCTTCCACCCTGTTCTCTGAGGCTTAGTCACAGGAGTTCAGCTCCTGACTTTGTGGCTTGGGCTCTGGGGTCAGACGCTGCCCTCTAGTGCCCTGCTGCTCCACCCTCAACGGCACCTCACTGCCCAGATGCCAGTCTAATTAGGAACCCCCAGCATCGTGGTGTCGGTCCTCCACCCAGACAGAATCGCCCTACATAGCAAAGCCGTTCAGAAAACATTAAGTTGTTGTTGTTTGTTGAATTAAAATATCCTTCTGAGAAAACTATGAGAGGAGCCAGTCCAGTGTTGGGATGTGAGGATGTCGAGTTCCCTTACACGGCCCTGAGTGTGGACCGCACAGGGGTGCAGCGGGGAACACGCAGAACACCTGGTCTGGGTATCTTTATTGGGCAGACACAGTCCGAGGGGTGCAAGGTACGGGGAGGGGTGGCAGGTCTAAACTTCATGCTGAGTTTCTAGCCCCGCCTCGTGGGTGCAGGGGTTGGATGTTTGGGAGTTCCAGACAGGATGGAGAATTTCTTGGTGGGCAAGTTGAAGAAGGCATTTCAACTAGCAAAATGGAGTGACACAGACAGTCTTTAAATCTCCCCTTATGCCTGACTTTGAGTTCCTTGAAGGAAGGCAGGGTTTTCACCATTGTATCCTGCCTGACACAGTGCCTGGTACCTAGTCCAGACAGATACTCAGCTAGTGCTTTGTTGAATGAATGAATATATTCACTTACAATTTCCCTGGGAGAAGAAAACTAGTCCAAATAAATAGTTAATTAACAGGTTGAGAGAGAAAAAGAGAACAGCCCCTGACACTCAGAACCTCGCCTGGCAACTGCACTGCCATGTTTTTCTCCCATTGCTCATAAACTCACGGAAGGCCGACCTTGGGCAAGGTTACGAGGACACTATGACCAAATGAGACACAGCAAGGCCACCTCATAATTCTGTCTAAGCACAGACGAAAATAAGGTCAGGGTGCCACCCACAGAACACCAAACACCCGTCCCTCAGCCACAGCGAGGGTTGCTGCTTCCTTACACATTGCAGCTTATCCACAGGCTTGTCTCTCCCTCCTGCAGATAAGACCTAATCGTAGACCTGCCCGTCTGCTTCCTGGCAGCCTCCAATCTAGGGCAAAGCCCCATTTCCTTAGATGTTCCCCCAAATCCTCAATAAGCTCTTTCTAAGCCCCTCTTCCTGGGACACTCCACCGCTCCTGGTCTGGACTCTCACTCACTACAACCCTGCTTGTTTAGCTCCAGGGCTGCTTCTGTGAGTGTTTGGCCGAAGGGCATTGACCAAGTAAATGTTAAGGAGAAACAAAAAAGAACCCCAAGTGCAGCGTGGATCCTGTAAGGATCCCAGGGCTGTGAGGGTTGTGTTCGTTACAGAACACTTCCTGAAAGAGGAAGGGTCTTATATATTCACACCCGATAATACTTCCCTAGGCGTTATCCTAAGCACTTCACAGACGTCATTTCATCATGCAAGGTAGCACTATTACTATCCCTATTGACACATGAGGAGGTGAAGCACAGAGAGGTTAAGTAACCTCCCCCGGGTCAGACAGCTGGCAAGTGGTGGCGCTAGGGTTCAACTAGGTCCTCTGACCCCAGAGCCCAAGCCTCAGATACACAGGACTCTGAAGGTAGAAGGAGGTATGTAGCGTGTGTTCTGGGAGGGCGGGAGGGGGCAGACAGGAAGGCATGAGCAAAGGCCCGGGGGCAGGAAGTAACAACTCTGCCTAACGCGCATCTGGACATTTAGTAAGTTGAGTAAAAATCCTCGCAAGCCCCGCTGCTGTCCCCAGGTAACCCCAGCGCTGGCCGGGCTCCCTGAAGGCCGGCTCCCAGGGCCAGGGCCAGTGCAGGCATTAGGGCAACACTTTCTGGTTCTTTAAGTGGCTTTGATCCTGTCACCTTCACTTTAATGATAAAAAGTGCTCCATGGGCCTCCACCCACACCTCGTCCCTCATCTCCCGGAGCCTGGTAGGGTAGCTGGGTGTGGCCAGAATCCAGAATCCACCTAACTAACGCCCACCCCTCTTTTGGGTCTCCACATCCAGATGTCACTCCTTAGGGAAGCCTCCTCTGACGCCCGGGATAGGTTAGATCTCTTTGTCACAGGCTCCCGAGTGGCCTCAGCTTCCCTTTTGGTGGCTCTTGTGACAGTTCAGGATGTGTCCTCCTGCTGGACGGTAGGTCCCGCGAGGGCAGGGCTGTGTTGGGCTCGGTCACTGCCGGGCGCACCCCGGGAACTCAGAGTCGTGAACTCAAGGGGGAACAGACTGAGTGGCGGGAGATTCGGGGAGAACCAGGTCAATCCCTTTCCCTTCCCATCCCAAACGCTTGCCTCCTGGGCCTCAGTCAGGTCAGGTGTTGCCTAGAGAAATCCACCCACGGGCTTTTCTTCTAACAGGAGTCCGGTCAGTCCTTCACAAACTTCACCTTCTGAGAAGTGACCTTCCCCCTCTGGTGAGTTATCCAAGGTGACACGGAGCCAAAGAGCAAAGCCAGAAAGAAAACTCAGATCGGCGCTCTCAAGATGGGGCTTGATATGTATAAGTATAGCTGATTCCCTTTGTTATACAGCAGAAACTAACACACCATTGTAAAGCCATTATACTCCAATAAAGATGTTAAAAAAAAAAAAGGTGGGGCTTGATTTTTTTTTTTGGCTGCATGGCTTGCAGGAGTTTAGTTCCCAGACCAGGGATCAAACCCGTGCCCCTTGCAGTAGAAGCGTGGAGTCTTAACCACTGGACCGCCAGCGAAGTTCCTTGATCTTTTTCTTAAAGGAATAAAGAGGAGGAACTGGGCCGGAATACTGATTCTCTCAGAATGCCATCGAGTGTGGACTTAGAATGCCTGCAGCTTCCACGTGTGCCCCAAGGAGATACTAAAGTGTAAGGAGCCTCTCAGGACAAGGTATTTCTTAAACAGGAACAGGAAAACACAAGAAGCACCATCTGGATTTATGCTTAAGACTGCAGAGATGATCTGAATTCAATTCTGGACTGTGACCCTCCTGAGCTGGCTTCAACAGTGAGACGAGAGCCGGAATCAGCTCGCTGTGCGGCGTCTCCACAGAAGGTACAGCAAAGCTAAAAGGCTGCAGGGGACGCAAATGTCTTTGGCAAGGCCCTATGCTCCGTTCTCACGAGAAACCAGTGCTCATTTCTTAGATCCACAGCCACACAGGGAGAAAGTTCAAATAAAAGCCAAGTTCATAGCCTGCAGGGCTGAGGAAGGGAAGCCAGGAAATTAGAGTTGAGAAAACGCATTACATAATCTTACAGCAGGAGGCCGAGCTGAGTCACAGCAAGGAAGGAGCTGGCAGGTGTCAGGAATAAGCAAGACATCTTCTGACCTGGGATGGATGGAGCCCAGGGCAGCAGAGGAGGGGGCAGGGGAAGAGAGCGACCAAACCAGCTCCCCAGCAAGCTCCCCAGCAAGCTCCCAGCCTGGAGTCTGGGAAAACACGAGAAGAAAACTACTCCTGTGGAATAGTGAAGGTTAAGGATGAGCTATGAACACCTTTCCAAGACGTCTGGGCTCACCTCTCCATTACACATCACTCTCACTGACAGGCAGCCCCCGAGAACCAGGGGCTTTCTTCCATCAGCGGTGCCCAAGCATCACGATCCAGTTATTCACAGGGAGTGAGGCAGGGCGGCTTGTTTCACCAAACCTCTTCCTGCATTTAGTGCAAAGGGGTAAAATGAAGCAAAATCACTTTGCTAAAGCTTCTGATCAAAAATTATGTTTGGGGCTTCCCTGGTGGCGCAGTGGTTGAGAATCTGCCTGCGAATGCAGGGGACACGGGTTCGAGCCCTGGTCTGGGAAGATCCCGCATGCCGCGGAGCAACTGGGCCCGTGAGCCACAATTACTGAGCCTGCGCGTCTGGAGCCTGTGCTCCCCAGAGAACAAGAGAGGCAACGATAGTGAGAGGCCCACGCACGGCGATGAAGAGTGGACCCCGCTTGCCACAACTAGAGAAAGCCCTCACACAGAAACGAAGACCCAACACAGCCATAAATAAATTAATTAATTAAAAAAAAAAAATTATGTTTGACAAGGCTTTTGTTTTTCTTTTCCTTGCTATCTTTTCATTACCTTTCCTTTTTCTCTTTACAAGTACAGAATGTATACTTTCATCTAGAAGTGGACTGTTTTACGCAAAATAAAATGTTTGTTGAAAAATAAATAAAACCTCCTTCCCTGGGGCCAGAGGGCAGTCTGGGACAGAAGCACCACCAGGACCGCTCACTATTAAGACTGTTTTCAGCACTGCTCCTGGTGACCCGGGAGGTGACCTCAAATACCTGGATGGCTTAGGCACAATTCTGTAAAGATGTCACTTTTCTACATCGTCAAAGCTCATGTGAATTTTCGTCATAATGAATCTCAATAATAGTCCGGCATTTAGACAGACTGGGACACGGTTTTAGCGAACGGAAATCTTGACTGTTTCCATGGATAGATAAGCCTTAGACATTCTGCTTTGCATTTCTCGCAGCTCTACAATTAAGGTATCTTTGATACCTTCCTTTTTGGCCAACAGAAGCTTAAAAGATTAAGTGAAATGTCTAACGTACTTCAAAAGGACATACCGGGAGTGGCCGGAGGTTGGTGGACTCAGGAAGCTTGCTCTTCGGGTGACGGCCGACACCCTCCAGAATGCTCCTCTGTGCCAGAAGCCACTGAGAGCAAAGGCGCCAGGCCCCCGTCTATTTCAGAATTTTCAGTTGCACGGAGTAAATGCTGTTCCCCACGGGTTATATGCTTAGCTAGTTCTCGTGATGATTCAAATTGAGAGCAAGGGTCTTCCCCCACCTGCAAGTCGGTTACATAAGAGTTACAGGAAACAACCACCTCTGGAGTCCATTAAGTTTGAGCCGAAAACTTAGATTTAAATAACGCAAGGTGGAGGTGAGACACAGGAAGCACAGAAACAAATATATGGCACACACAGACCTCCAGGACCTGCTACGGAAAGCTTTAATCACTCCACGTATAAACAGTACATTCATACATCCAACATGGCTCCCAAGTCTTGACCACCCTCACTGGAACAGTCTATTGTATTTTGTACTTGGCATTAATACAAAACCTTCCTGTTCGTTACCGCCAAGATTTAGGAGACTGTTTCTTATAAACACAGTTTTTTTTCACCCTGAGGCTGATATTACCAAAGTGGAAAAGAAGAGTTACTATCAGCTGGAGTGGATTTAATGCAGAATTTTAAAAGTCATTTATTCATGACTCTGGAATGTTTCTCTCCCCACTCCCACCCCCAGCACTACGTGAGGACACGAGAAAGATGGCAGCCGGCGGTGTCTGGTCTCCTTACGCTGATGATACGATTCTCAACTCGATCTACTGATGAAAACAAAGAGAACACTAACATGGATGAACGCGACACTATCACGTTTAAAAAGGTCATCACGACCAGCCCTTTCTTATAAAAGGGGAGTCGGAGTAGGGTCTCAGACATGAATAACAGCACAGTTGTTACTTACAGTGTCTATTGCAGGGCACTCTGCCTTCTAGAGATGAGCCAGCTAGCGAAGTGCAGAGTTCACACCGGTTGCCTTGCAAGTTTCAACCTTGGGCTCTTAGTCTCCTGTAGATCAGATCGGCACGTGTCCAAAGGAGTAACAACCCCCAAAGCTACAACAGTTATCCCATTCAAGTGATACAAGAGGCAATCACGTTAAGTTGGAAACAAAAAAAAAAGGTAGCCGTATTGAAGTGCGGACCATTTTGACATCATTTTGTATGCAAATAACAAGCAAGCAGAAGAAAGAGCTTTTCAGAATCTGACTCCCTGATGTCTCTAAGGTCCTCTTTTGGGAGCGAGTCCGGAGCAGCGGTGTGCCACCTCCCACAAGGCAGCCTGGTGACTTTCCCGCCTTTATTTCCCTGATGACCTCGGCGTGTTTCTAAGATGTGTCCTTTCCAAACACTAACAGCGCTTCATCGAAACCGGCTGTTAGTCTGCACATCAGAATGGGGAAACGTTTGTTGTCACTTGACTGCAAAGTATTGGACATGCAACTTCCTGAGTACGAGGTACTCCCTGTGCACGGCTGCACAATCCCGTGTGCTCTGGGCTACGATGAGGATCTGGGGGTATGTGGCAGCTGAAGAATTACACACCTCATCATGCTCCCTACTCCTTATTTGTATTATTTCTAGATGCCTTCCCAGCTCAAGCGAGGGAACGGGCGTCCCAGGCATAGACATTTACTGGATTTTTCTTGAGAAGTTAAATTACGTTCACTACCTTTCAGCCCAAACTGAGTGAAGATGATGGAGAGGGAATTTAGTATTAAACTGAGTTAGAAAAAGGTTTCTCAGAAAAGATACCAGTGTTCTTTTTTTTTTTTCAGGTAGAATCATAGAAAATCAAGGTTGGAAAAACACTTAACAGTCATATGGCCAATTCCCCCACCTGACACCCAAACTCCTGTGTAACATCTCTGCCTCGTTGCTGTCCAGCCTCTGCTAGCATAGCTTGAGGGGCAGGAAGCTGTTCCAACATCACTTAGCCCTCCTTAAAACAGAATAGCCAAACAGATGCAGCAGGCAAACAAACTTCCACTGGGCGTGATTATGCATTCTACCTAACTTTTCAAGAGAGTTAGCAGATTGTCAACTGCTGCTCAAAAGAATAACCCAGATTTGTTCCAAGCATCCCAGGCTTTCTGCAGATGATTCAAAACGGGGAGATACAATTTATAAGTGTGAATTTTATAAATCATTGCTGAATAGCTGTGTGTGTGGGGGCGGCAGATAAAAAAATCTCTTAGAAGTAATCATTGTAGGGACCCCAAAACAAAGGGAAAGTATGTGTTTTAAATAATAAATAGAAGTTTCATTCCGAAGATGCAATAAAAGCCTCGTGCAGTAAGTCTTGGTACAAGAATTCAGGAGCGCTGGGGGATGACGCGCGGGCGGATCACAGTCAGTTCAGCAGAAGAGGAGGAGAAGGGCGAGGCCGGGTGTGCAGCCTGCCGCCCGAAGGCACCGGGAGCAGGGCGCCCTGTCCTGACCCTCCCCTTCTGGCTTGTCTGGCAGCACTGCCAACGATTCTCTTGTTTCTATTTCCCTCAAGGTACTCAGGCTGCTTCAGGGTTTTGAATTCCACCCCCCTTCGGAAGACTAACAAGGCAACACGCAGACCGGTGGACCATCATCTCTCAGAATTCGTTTACAAAGGCTCAGTTCCTCTGAAGGGACACCTTTATGCCTATATTTTTATTTTTTGAACATACATGTGAATCAGTCTATTTGAGCTGAAAACATTTACCCTGAAGACACGGATGTAAACGTTAAAGATGGAGGGACTCAGCTGATTGCGTTCTGAGCGCTGTCCTTCACCCCGGGTGTTAAAACGGCAATGGTTATCGATCTGTAACAAAGATGAGTAATGGACAAAAACAAACAACAAACCAACCCTAAAGTCAGCATGTCTTTTTATAGGGTGGCCCCTTTCTTTCATATCTGTTTCAAAACGATCAGACAATTAACATTGAGCAGCTAGGTGACCGGCAAGCAGATCTCCCTGCGAAAAATAAAACTTCTTCGACCATGGAAGCTTGGAAATGAAATCAATGAAAGTCTATCAAGTATTCGGGGTAGATCTGGTTGGCGTCGAACACCACGAAGACCCTGGGATTCCAGGTGTCATCCACACAGCTGTCATACAAATTCACGTAGCTCCCGTCTTTGGAAGGAGGGCGCACGTATTTGGAGTCTCCGTTTATGTAATCTCCAATCAGCACTCGGGCAAGAAACATAGATTTGTACGTTCTAAACAGATGCTGCTGTTGCAGGGTTACGCCGTGAATCTGGAATGTGTTTCCGTGCTTTACGTCATCCTTGCAGAAGCGGCTGGCATAAGCAGCATCTCGAGCAAAATAGGTTCCTTAAACAAAGAGGAGCCCGAAGAGCCAAGATTACTCCAAGGAGCGCAGGAAACACAAGCAAAAAAAAACACTGGGATTGTTGCAGGGGAGAGACACACAGAACTGTGTAACAGGAATAGACATGGAATTTCCTCGCCGGTAGGTTTTAAAGAAAAGAACAGAAATCCGTCTGTTGTGGACAGCTGTGATGCAGGCTGCCACTGGGATAGATCTGTTAGTACAGACCAGAGTCCCCACCACCACCACCATCCCTGTCCCCACCAAAACGTAGCAACCAGACTTGTGTTTTCAAAAAGAGCCTTATAAAGAAATCCAACACATAAGATGGATACAAATGGTTTCTGTGATTACAAGTGACAGGACCTGCCTTGTCACTGCTCAGACCTCCCTCCCACTTCTGTTTCCTTCCACCCTTTCCCCATCCACCACCCACTCATCTAAGCATCCACTGGAGAGCACAGTGAAACCATGGGTCTGCAGAGATGATTTCAAACCCCAAGAAACCACATTTCTGTGCTACCGGGTAACTGTTCAATAATATTTCTGGAGCTGAGAGAACCCCATATCCAGGAAAAGATTTCTGGAGAGTGTGATCCTATTCACACCTGAACGTTCCAAAAGGACAAGCTCACTTGTCCGCTGCCTAAAGAGGAAACCTCCACGAAGAATCCGACTCTTCCAAAGTGGTAGGCCTAGGAGGCTGACATCATGAAGGGAATACTTACCCTAAAACATTTCGGAAATGAACTGCAAAGTCTCCTATTACCCAAATCCGACGGGACTTAATGTAACACCTTTCTGATCCTCTTACAGTTAAATAAATG
Source organism: Neophocaena asiaeorientalis asiaeorientalis (assembly GCF_003031525.2). Lineage (NCBI taxonomy): Eukaryota > Metazoa > Chordata > Mammalia > Artiodactyla > Phocoenidae > Neophocaena > Neophocaena asiaeorientalis. The sequence continues at coordinate 3,705,711 of NW_020176571.1, forward strand.
GGATGGCCTTTAAAGTCGTTATTTTAAAAATTAATTTACTCTTAAAAATGTAGCACCTCATGGGCTTCCCTGGTGGCGCAGTGGTTGAGAGTCCGTCTGCCGATGCAGGGGACGCGGGTTCGTGCCCCGGTCTGGGAGGATCCCACATGCCGCGGAGCGGCTGGGCCCGTGAGCCACGGCCGCTGAGCCTGCGCGTCCGGAGCCTGTGCTCCGCAACGGGAGAGGCCGCAGCAGTGAGAGGCCCGTGTACCACAAAAAAAAAAAAAAAAAAAAAAAAAAAAAAAAAAAAAGTAGCACCTCCTGATCCTGAGTGGTAGCCAGTTCTCTTGCTGGAGGAAAGGTACGAAATAAGGACCAAGCAAAGAAATGTCCGCCCCTTACCTTTCCCCTCCCCTCCCCTCTCTCCTTAATTGGCTTGAGTAGTGAGCACAAACTGGAGAACTTAGACTTTCACGACATTAGAAAAAAGGTGAGGATTTCCCCCACGCTCATTAATATTCCTACCTATCATTTTTTTAAAAACAAAACAAACAAAAAATAGACCTACGTACAAGGTACACATTAATTGATTTATTTTATAGTGCTCTGTGTACTTGACATAAAACAGTTCAGTGTATGGGTTTATCCATGGAAAGGACTTATGCATGGAAAGTAAACGTCATAATGCAAAAATCAGCTAATCTGGACACGATGCCCCATCTGATTGACTGGGACTTGGAGGGTTATCTAATCTGGTAGAGGTGTAAAAAGTCTTCCTTCCATCTTGCACACGCAGGAAGTGGCTTTTCGGTGTCTCAGAAACTCTGAGGGTGTGCCAGGAACCCAGTACAGTAACTTTTAACTTAGTGACTCTCAAGCCCCTGAGATACAAACAGTCAATCCTCTCTCAGGAGAGGAGATTCTCTTCTAGCGCTCCAACTGGATTCTGATAGTTACCTTTTCCAAAGAGAGCACCGTGTATACCATTGATTCTCCAATCGAAGTTATGAATGCAAATTGCTTCCACAAATTCACTGCTGGTGCCATGAAATAACATCTGTTCGTTAATCTGAGGCACACCTCGTTTTTTCTTGAGCTGAGCCTTTTTCCTAAAAACACAATACACACACACAAAACACACAGATATCTACCATAAGTGGCATTATTAATTTTTCAAGGAGCAAACCTCAATAGAAAGGGTAAAACAGAACACAGTTCTTTAACATACATCATAAGTGGGCAAATAGCTCTGGAAAAAAAAATAATCTCAAATGATCTTGGACACATAAATCATCTCATCAAAAATTATTAGTTAATATTGACACTGAATGTTGAAAATTATGCCAAAAACTATAGATATCCCAGACAATGCCCCATCATAGTAAAGTGACTGATCGCCTAAACCAGCCAAGCTTTACAGACACCTAAAAATGACACTACAAACAGTAAATAATACATAGTTCGCAGAGTCTTTAAACAGTGAACTCCTTGAGCACGGACCATGCCTTAATCTTTTTATCCCCACAGTAGGACATGTTGGTTAAATTGAACGGAACTTTGCATCTTAGGGCTGGAAGGGGCATGAAGCCATCCAGTTCAAGCCTCTTGCCAATGGACAATCCTCTTCCAACACATAAAATGCTATTCAATGTAGGACTTACTGTAATAGTAAAAAAACAAACAAACTGAAAACAGCCTAAAATTATTTCACAGCAGAATGAATAATTATATGTTTATACATGAAAGTTAAAATAATGAACTAGATCTATATGTATTAACATAGATACCTCTTGAAAAATAATGTTTAATGTAAAAAGAATGCTGTAAAAAGAGACCTCTATCTCAAAATAATAATGCAGATTGTAGAGGTATACAAACATAGGTAGTAACAAATATAAAAACATGGATAAGAAGGCATCACAGCAACTTGAGGGGGAAAGAAGGAGGAGAGGATGGGGATGGGGGAAACACTCCACCTTGATCTCTAATGCTGTGTATCTTAAAAAAAAAACAAAAAACCCAGACACAAAGATGAAGAAAATGTCACAAATATTAAAATGTCAAATCTGATTGGTAGGTACATGGGTGTCTGTAAACTGCTGGCTGCATTTGCATTTAAACATATTTCATTCAAAAGATGTCTTAAAGATGAAAAAGAACCCTCCCCCGTTAGCTCTGCAATGAGAGCTGCCCCGCCCCCGGCGCTCCCCGCCCTGCACAGTGGCCAATCTACTGGCCATCAGCTGTAATAGTGAGAAAGCCACCCCGACGGTGAACCAGAACCTGCCCCCCGGTCCTTCTACTGTCGTCTTAGTTACTCCCTTCCGAACACAGAACGACCAAACACTTAACACAAAACAACTCCAAGTATCCAGGAATAACTCTGGACACTGATAGGTTTCCTTCCCCCAGGTGAACAGACGCCACTGTCTCAACTATGCCTCCCATGGCACAGCTTCTAGGCCTTTCTCCACCCTGGACAGCCTTTAGTGGGCAGGAATCTGCTGGACACCTTCTAGTCCGAAAATGCTGGGAAGAAACAGAAACAGGGCCTAGAGGTCATGGAACGGCGCCCAGCTGAGCTCGCTCTGCACCAGGCATCATGCTACTGATGGAAGCTTGCAGTCGGTTAAAACTGCTGGGCCTTCTCAAAGCAGGCTTCTCTCCGCTCGCTGGATTTGTGCAACTGATTTCTAAATCTCATGCGATAGGTTTATTTCAATTAAGCTTTATCTTGATATAGCAATTTTAAAAGTATAGAATTTATAAAGAGCAGGCAGCTTAGGGACTGTTCGGGGTTGGGGGGAAGGACGCTTGCCCTTAAATGATGAGAGAATGGAAATGTATACGGTCCTTCTCAGAGCCCTCTGGCAGCAATGTATCAAAATTCAAATGCATACGCTTTCATCTACTGGAGACAGTCTTTTCAGACCATTGAGCATGACGTTAGGAGGATGTGCATTAAACAAACATTTATTTCAGAAAAAGCCAGCATGTTTTCACAAAGAACAAATTATGCCAACTTTCTTTTTAGACCTTCATGTACTGTCTGCCTTTTTTTACAATGCACATTTGTTGCTTTTCTAACTAAGAAAAACATCTTTTTAAGAGAAGATAATCACATTTGTTTAGACTCACTGTTTCAATCTTCAAGGTCTTTCTGACTCCTGATTAATTCACCCTACAAGTAAGCTTCCCCTTCTAGTTCTGAACCTTCCACAAGTGTGATAAGCAAGCCTCCTACATTTTCATCCAAGTTCCTGACAGAGATGTGGAAGGGCTCAAGAAGAAAGCATGCATGCCATTCAAGTTACGCTTTGATAAGACTTTTAACCAGATATTACTTATTCCCTTTGTATGGTCACCCGGCACCCATCTCTCCATCTCGCCTCCATCGTAAGGACCTTTCTCAACCACTCGTAGAAATCAAGTTACACCGTCTAAGGGGCTTATCCACCTACCACTATGGCAGTCCTCTTAGTTAGTGGAGCAGCAGTGAATTCGTTCGGGTTTTTTCTGAGTGAACATTGCTTTAACATACGTCCTTCAAATATTGAGCCTCACGGTCTGTAGCGACTAGAATCCACGCTATAATCAGGATATTCACTCATCACTACTTTTCAGGCGCAGATTAGAATGAACTTTGGTTTGAAAATTCACTCGAGTCTCTCTTAGATAAGATAAATGAAGTGCTGGTTAGTGAAAGAGCCGGAAGTGTGGGCAGTGAAACTCTGCTCAGTCACTGGATAGGTACAGCGTCTATGGGATGGGGTGATCACAGCTCTGCACCCCCCATGGTGTGCACGGTTTACTTTAGTGCCCATCGCCAAGGCAACCAGGACATGCGGAGACTCACACTATGACCTTGATCTAGAAAGGCTAACATTGGGTTCCAGGGCCTCTTGGGCTCCAGTTAAACCTTCAGGGAAAGTCACAGATTGAAACCAAACTAGGTTCTCCACCACGCTGCCCACCTTTGCACCCCACACTCATCTCTGAACTTACTGAAAATGCTGCTGCACCCACTTCTCAAAGATGTCTTAAAAGTACCCTCCCCCCCAGGGACTAGGGTGCCAACCGGGCCAGGCTGGGTGTGCCCCACATTCCAAATGCAGCAGGAAGAGCTTTGCGCTCTGGACTGAACTAGGTTCGTCCAGTTTAGACCAGCGGTTCTCCCTCCTGGCTGAACACCAGAATCGCTTGTAGACCTTTTTAAAGATAAAACTGTCAGAACGCAGAGGCTCTGATTCAGTGGCTCTGGGATGGGTGACAGATACCCATACAGGTTAAAGAGCTTCCCCAGGTGATTTTGACAGGCAGCCAGGATGGAGAGCCTCGCACCTAAATCAGCATTCTTAACAAAGCAGCAGCCTTCCCTGCTCTTATTTCCTGCTGCCTTATCCTTCCCAACCCTGGACCAATCCAACCATCTCCCCTCACTGCTCTAGAATTGGGAGTGCTGGAATCAATCAAACAACATCGCCACGGTTCCCACCCCATATCCGCACGCCCCCACGTCAGCTCAGCCCTCGACACTGATGGAGACCCCATGGTTCCCAGGTCAGCTCTTTCTCCCCTCCGTGTTCCACAGTGGCTGTTTCCTCTCTTCGCTTTTCCTCTCTCTCCCTCACATCCCCCTCCCTAGCACCTCATTCTCTGCAGGAGACCTCACTGCTTCCTTCCCCAAGGAAACAAAGTATCAGGAAGAACTCCCTGACCCACCTCATCTCTGATCCCCTCCCCATCCTCATCTGTAAATCTAACTGGACCACCCTGTCTCTCTCCTTCTGACCCGTGTTCTCTGAATCCCACCCCATTACCCCTCCCTCTCTCTGCTGTCTGGGCCTCTCACTGCCGCGGCTTCTCCCGTTGCGGAGCACAGTCTCTGGACGCGCAGGCTCAGCGGCCATGGCTCATGGGCCCAGCCGCTCCACGGCATGCGGGATCCTCCCGGACCGGGGCACGAACCCGCGCCCCCCCGCATCGGCAGACAGACTCTCAACCACTGCACCACCAGGGAAGCCCTCTGCTGTCTTTTAAACTCTCCCTCTGCATAGGTTCTTTCCTATAATAACGTAAATATCCTCAGGTCTCTCCCATCTTTAAATTTGAAAAACAAAACCAAGCACCCTTCCCACGCCCACATCACCATCTTCTCACATCTCTCACTCTTCACTGTCGAGCGCCTTGAAAGAGTTGTCAGCGTTTGCTGTACACACAGTATAGCATCTACCAACGTTGCTCTCGCCTAGGGTACCAAGGACATTTTATTGCAAAATCCAAAGGACATTTTCAACATTCATCTTTCTTGGCATCTCTGCCGTATGTGACCCTGAGGATGACACATACTTGTGTCAACCATGTTCTTCCTTTGGCTCCTGTGACTCCACATTCTATGGGTTTTCTTCCACTTTATGTGGTTACTTCTCAGTCTCCTCCCTGAGCTTTCTCTTCCTCTGTTCATCCCTTTCAGAGTTTGGCCCTTACCCCCTTCTTTTCCTAATCGACATAAAATACCTGGTCATCTTATCAATTCCTTTGGCTTCTACGACCCCACACTTTCCAGTAACTCCAAAACCTTTATCTCTGTCTACACTGCTCTCTTGAGCTCCCAACCCATGTATCAACTGCTAACCCCGCCCCGTCCTCCCCAGACCAAAACCCGTTCCTACCCATTTCCCTCAGTCAATGAGAACAAATAAGTCTGAATCCCTGGAGCTATCTTTCCCATCTCCCCCACCTCCCCTGATGTGCGTGTCCCTATCACGGACATTAAATCAAGTACCAGGCAATATCATCCTACATCTTTAATATCTCAGAACAGTCCTCTTCACTGCAGTGGTACCGAGAGCACCTTGGCTCAGGCCATCCAGTGTGTCACATTTGTAACGACTGAAACAGTTTCCTAAGTTGGCTGGTCACCCTTCTGTGATCCTTTTAAACCAGTTCTCAGCCTCAGCACCGCTGACTGTTTTGGGCTGGGGGGCTCTTTGTTGCGTGGCCTGTCTTGTGCATCGCAGGATGTTTAGCATCCCTGCCCTCCACCCCGCAGATGCAGTGGTAGCCCCCCACCCCACCCCACGACAATCAAAAACAGCTCCAGGCATTGCCAAACGCCCCTGGTGGGCAAAATCACCCCTGAGAACCACTGCTTTAAACGCCTCCTCCACAGTGCAGCCTGATAAGTCATTTTTCTAAAACGCACATCAGCTCCATCACTCTCTTGCTTAAAGTCCTGCAATGGCTTTCCACTATCTCAGGGAAAAAACCCAAACCCCTTAGTTTGTTTACAAGGCCCCGCGTGGCCTGGCCTGTGCCAACCCTCTGACCCAGACGCCAGGTCAGTCCAACTCATAAGGCTGATGGAGAAAATCACACGACCACCCAGTGGGTCTCCCACAAACCCCTGCGTGCTCTACCTCCTGAGTCCTTTTCTAGCATCTTCTCTCGCCATCCATCCTATCTTCTGTCCTATTTGAAATCCTCTCAATGTTCTACATTCCCTCTTGTCATCGATCTCTGGCCCATGCTGCTCCCGATGCCTGGGGTGCCCTCCCCTCTCCTCCCGCATCCAGCCTAGATGACACTGGCTTAGGAAGTGCTCCGTGACACCCCACACACAACCTACTTCTGTCCAAGCTCTGGTCCTGTGCACTCTTACATCCCGAGTGCCTAGAACGGTGCCTGGCACAAAACTGGCTCTGGAACATGTTTCTGGAAGAAGGGAGGAAGGAAGGAAGGCCTGGACAACATGCAAACTGACATCTATCTGCTGGACTCATGTGGGCTTCCCGCCTGTATAGTGAGTCACAGGTTACGTGACAGTGGGGTGGACGAGTTTATTTCCGTCCTTCAGGCAGAGATCAGAATGACAGGCTGTCCTTAAAATGCGACCCAGTGTTTTCTGCTGTCATGGCAGGTGGCAGGTTCATTTCCCATCACAGATTTCTATAGGCCGACCTCACATAACATCATGAATGGCATCTACAGAGTAAAAACAGCTCCACTGAGATTCTTAGCATATGATGTGTTGGGGATTCGCTGGAACATTTCTACCACGAGGAATTAATTGAGGTCTCAAATTACGAGGAAGACTGACAGGAATTCCACCTCAGAGGCCCGATTAAGAAGAAGGAATTAAGTCTTCCTCAGAACATTTTAGGAAAACTTACTTTATTCACTGAGAGAATAAGATCAAAGAAGACGGAGGTTTCCATCCTCCATTATCCCCTGAATAAAACCTAAACTCAGGGCTTCCCTGGTGGCGCAGTGGTTGAGAATCTGCCTGCCAATGCAGGGGACACGGGTTCGAGCCCTGGTCTGGGAAGATCCCACATGCCACGGAGCAACTAAGCCCGTGCACCACAGCTACTGAGCCTGCGCGTCTGGAGCCTGTGCTCCGCAACAAGAGAAGGCCGCGACAGTGAGAGGCCCGCGCACTGCGATGAAGAGTGGCCCCCGCTTGCCACAACTAGAGAAAGCCCTCGCACAGAAACGAAGACCCAACACAGCCCAAAATAAATTAAAACAAACAAACAAAAAAACGTAAACTCAGTTAAACTCAGTATTGTCAGAAATAAAAGTGGGCTGGGCCCAAAGACTCAAAATTACAAAGAATACAAGCTGAAAACCCTTATTTTATAATATAAACTATTATGAAAATAAAACCTGGAGTTTACTCAGGCTGTAGGAACTGACCTACCAGAAGCATCAAAGAATTCCGCATATTATCACCAAACAAAAGTCAGCCTGATTTTCAAGTATATGAGAATGAAATGAGTTAAGGCCTGGGATTTGCTTTAAAATACTTCAGCAACAACAATAACATGGCAAAAGAGGAGATAGATTATGATGGTAAATCGAGATAAATGTTAAATCAGGATGATGGATACACAGGGTTCATGACATTAGACTCTATTATTTGAAATTTTCCTGACTAAAGGTTAAATGCTTGTATTAAAAAATATTAGAAGTCAAACCTTGAACACAGATTTAATGAAAGTATTTCAGAAAATCACTTATTTTAAGTACTGCTTATTACTGCTATTACGTTACATTGTATTATCATGTTATTCAAAAAACTACAGCACAATGTGTTCACGTGGACAATACCTGTTAAGTTTCTCGTAATGGGCTTTACTTTTAGGTTAAGTGCACACCAAGCAATCCAATGGGTCATTTCCAACCTAAATTGAGTAACGAATGGAGATTTCAAATCTAGAACATAAACTCTGGGCTAAGTAGGGAATCTGAAGGTACGTTTTACAATGTCCTTCAAAACTAAAAACGAGCAAATGACTTACAGGCTGGGAAGTCTGAGCCAACAAAGTCATAGTGACACAACTAAACACCTCCCCAGACCCCCTGGTAATGCTGATTCAGCCACGATGCCCAGCCCGAACCTCTGAAAGCAGTGCAGAAGAGGCTGTCAGACAGTGTCGCACGGGATGCTGGTGCTGGCTTACAGAGCAGCTCTCCCTGAGGATGAGGAAGAGAGCTGAAAAACCAGGTCAAAACACGCACAGTGCGTCTACACAGCTCACGTGGTGGTGCCACTGACAATGAATATGATTAAACATTTGTGCTTCACTGTCTCTGAGACTGTAAAAGTCTCAGAGGCCAAGGAGGGGGTTCAGAGTAGAAACTGTCTCACCTGCAAAAGAACTCCCACAAGTCTAGGTTCTGAATTCTCTGAATTCTTTTAATTCTGTTGCGATCCACTGTTTTCCCAAAGAGACTAGCAACTTCATTGTATTCGTGTGTTTGACTGTGCAAAGGAATGAGCTGGAAAGAGAAGTTTGCACAGTTTTACTGGGGTCCTTTCCAATCTCTCCCACCTGCAGCTGGTCAGCGCTGCTCTCACCTGGTAGGGCAGGTCGGTATTCACATTCTCCCAGTGGAGTGGCATGGGGATGGCCTCGTTTTCACAGATATAACTTTAAACAGAAAAGACAAAACAAAATATTAGAAGCTGATTAGAATCACTGTCAGTGACTTAGACGTTTTCTCCCAAGCTGAATTTCCATGCTGCGCTATTGTGACAAATGCAATTAAGTGTAGTCCTTGGTTTCTTTATTTTAAAATATTTACTGAATATCCGCTCGTGTGCAGCTTTTTAGGGGCTGAATTAAGAAATCTGATGGGAAACGTCTAATCCTATATAACATTAAAATTTCAAAAAGAGTCGTTTAATTCGGTCTTGCTTTTCTTATTTTTTCAGAATTTCTTTTAAATGTAGGAAGATTTTAGGTGAAGAAAAGGAATTTCCAAGAAGAAAATCAAAAATTCTTGATTAAAAAAACAAACCTCTTTAACGGATGTATACTGCCTATTAAATACCATCCAAAACCCTCGGCCGCGCGCTCAACATCCTTCAAGATCGAACGCAAACCTAAAAACCTTTCTCTCTTTATTGTCCACTATGCCCCGGCACGGTCCGCATGAACTCACTCAGCGCAGAAGCCAGTAAAGTTATCCACCATGTGTAAGCCACTGGACGCGAACACAGAAAGAGACAATGATCTTGGCGAGCTGGATGGCAAAAGGCTGTGGCTGATAATATTGATATGAATCCTTTCTGGTGACTGCAGGCTATGGAAGACATTCAGAAGTTTCAAGCCTATCTTTAGCGTATGTTTTAACTCGTTTTAACTTTGGGAAGATCACACAATCGTATGATTTAAAGATGAATAGGTATAAAAAGGTGAAGGGTGGATGGTTTCCCTCCCACTCCAGTCCTTGGTCTTCTCACCTCTTGCTCTTCTCACTTCTCACCTCTGGCCTCCATTCCAAGTAATCACTGCTTTTAGTCTCTTGGGTATTCTTCCAGAACTTCTCTAGGTTGACACAAGCCTTTTTTTTTCCGGCACACACGAACGGTAACATAATCATGTGTCTTTTGCAGCTGCTCTTTTTTTCACTGACTATGTTCTTAGAGATCCTTGCGTATCAGTGGGTAAGAGAGCATCCTAGCACAGAGTCTGGCACACGGCAGACACTGTTGCATGGATGCTCTCTTACCTGCTGATATGCAAGGATACCACCCCTACTGATGACATTTAGCCTTTCTCAACTCTTTGCTACTGTTAAGGATGCTGCAAAGAACAAGTCTGTCCCTTTGTCACTGTACATGGCCACGTGTCAATTTTTAGGATAACATCTTTGAAAAGGCATTTCTGAGTCAAAGAATATATTTGTTCCTGATCTTGACAGAAACTGCCAAGGTGCCCCCCTCGAAGGCTACACTCATTGGCATTTCCCCCAGAAATGGAGAGAACGCCTATTTGCCAACAACCTCTCCAAAGGAGTGTGCTGTCAAACACGAGAATTTTTGTCAATCTGATGGTAAGAAATAATCTGGTATAATTTGTATTTCTCTTAGTACGAGTGAGGTTGCATGAACTGTTCAAAGAATTCTTCTGTTCTCATCCTTCTAAGGGGTTGCTGGTCTTCTGCTCAGAGATTCCAAAACGTACTTCAAATACTATACAGGTGAACCCTTTGGCTGTGATACCGAGTAACAATACGTTTCCCAGGTTTTCTTTGTATTTTTACTTTGCCTGATATATCTTTTAGCTATGGAAAATATTTTTGTTTGTTTGCTTAATGTTTGTAGCCTTTGTTAATTATAAATTCCTTGTCGATAGGAAACGTACTATTCACTTTGCATGTCAAAAAATGCCCAATGTATTCCTGTAATAAATAAACATTTGTATATCAATACCTCCTCATCTTCATCACTCTGCTGTATCCTACCTAACTGTTCTTCCTCTTTTATTATCTTGCTTTTTGTCCTCTGTTGTCGCTAATTCTCTCCCTCTCCTATCTTTGTTCTATGGCTTGTATAGTCTGTGAGGGAACAAAGTGCTTGACCCCATTAAGTGCTTCTCCCCACCAAAGGGTACCAGATATAATAACACACAGCTACAGTAACAATTTTCCATTATTATGTCTCATTTTTCTCCCAGATTCCATACCCTTTGAAGATAAGTAATTCCTTTATTAAAACGCTTACACTTAAGAATGAGGATGTGATGTAGCTGGTAAGGAAGTAAGATTCTCTCCCTTCCACAGAAGTACTAGAGCATTCATTATATAAGTACTTGAGTAACTTTTAAATCATGACCCTAAAATGTAAGCCAAAAGTCTCAAGAAGCTAACTGACAGAAACTTTAAAAATTTCTATCTTTAATCCTTTCAAAATATCTCCTTGAAAGGAACAAATGGGCAACTCCTACAATTCACATGCTAGCATTGTTTCTGTTTCATTTTAAATTCTTTGAACAACGGGAATTTCAATACTTGATTGAGGAATCGTTCCAGAAAACAGGAGACATGCCCTTCAACTCCATTCATGTGAATAACAAATATTTATTCTCTTCTGGCATTTATACTCTCTTTTCAGGCTATAGACGGCAGGAGACAGAAAAAGGAAGACTCGCCACCCAGATCCAGGGGGCAGGAGGCTGTGCCCTTGTCCCATGCACCCCCATCTTCCCAGGTCCCCTTTAGTCACTACAGATTTGAAATTACTTCTAGGAGCTGCCCAATGGGGTTCAGTGCAGGTGAAGACAAAGTGGGTAATTACCTAGGATTTATGGCCCAAATAACTGGATGGTCCTGGGAGAGTCTTTCCAAGCTAATTAAAACTTACCTCAGTAGGTTATGTTAAGGATTTATAGCAGAGAGCATAAAGCATTTTGTAACTACCATGCAAAGTGCTCTAAAGAATTGAAAAATACAAATATGTAAGGGGAAATGAAAAGGACAACAGGAAAGGAAATGCCAGCAGAAAATAACAACACTGCTCTTGCATCAATGAATGTGAAATTCAGTTGAGAAAAGATCGATATTAAGATTATTAAAAATAACCTACCGAAACATTTTCAGTTTATTTGTTCCTCTGTTAAATATTAAGGAAGACAAGAGAGAGAAAAAGCCCACTCTTGCTTTCCACCCCATTCTCTCCACAATACCTGAAAGCACTGATAGAAAAAGGGGCTCTTTTTATTAAGCGCTGTTTTCCAGTGGTGAGATTCATCTGCTTCATTTCTGTGCAAAAAGACCAAGATGTTAGATAAGTCACAGAAACACACTGTGCTATAAATTGTCATGAAAATTTCTAGCCACACTACATGATGGTCAGGGAATCATGGAGCTTTGGGAGTAGCTACTAAGCACAGTATATTAGGGATACTTGACCAACATCTGTCTATCATGGCATAAAAAGCAGCTTCATTGCTTGATCTAAGCTCACACAGGAGGAAGCTAACCTCATACACGGCTCAGTATGTAAGGTCTATCCCTTTCTGTACCATACTTGGGTTAAACTGACTTGAAAATAGGAGAGTTCTCAACTTAGGAAAATTAAGAGTACTAGAAAGAGAAAGGAATTACAGTACTGAATCTTCTGGTTGGCTTCTTAAGTGAAAAGCGTTACTCTGGTTTCTCCAAAAATTTTGGAAATGGGTAAAAAAGATACATTACCATGATAAAACATGTACAATTCACAGAGTTTCAAAAATTTGTACATTTCTTGCCTCCTCTTTAAATTGTACACCTAAACCAAAAAAACAGAAAACCTAGCTAGACTCAACACAGACTTGTATGAAAGATTCTAGTGATGAAAGACTAATGAACTAACTAAAGTATCATTTTCTTCTTTCCTCTGTTCCTCAGCTGTGGCAATAGTTACTAGGTCCCCCTCTTCATTCCCACAAAGTTAGGTGCTAAGTCTTAACGTGAGATCCTCGTCAGTCTACCTTGTCTCACTGGCATCATTCCACTCCAAGAGAAAGGGGTTCGTTCCCCATCCAGGCCAATGCTGTGTGAAGTGCGTTTGCCCTTTCCATATTCTCCTAGGCTCTGCACACACTGGCGTGACCACCGCGCAGGGAAAAAGAAAGGTCATCCCAGCACATGCGCTGAAGCCTGTGTTGCGTTCTTCTCATACTACCCCGTTTTGAGTTTGCTTTTCACCATTTTTATAGAGAAGCCGAGCTGGCTTGTGGCAGAACCATGGGGGCTAACTTTACAAGTGGTACACGGGGAATGCTAATACCTGTGCCTCTGAAACAGTGTCATTACACAGAGGAGCGGGAGCTGGCGCTATTATGTGTGACTCCAATTCTTTGATAAAGACTTAAATAAACTGCACCGTCTGAGAGAAAACTTCCAAAATATACAGCTTACTAGAAAATATTCTTTCAGAAAATGCAGCTTGCTGGGCTACCTACCAAAAGCTCTGACAAACTCCGTGCTCCGCATGAAGCTTGATGTCTGCACGTTGCGATGTCTCAGTAGGGCTTCAACACTGACAGGGGTACTCGAGACTGAAGTGTCTGCTGACACCTTCCGTCTGAGACAAATGTCGGGCCCCCTTAAAGGCAGCCTATTTGCCTAACGTCGTAAAATATGTTATGCTTAGTCAGGAGTAAGAATCTAATGGCTTTAACTCTTGATTTAAAAAAAAAAAAACTAACTCTGGAGGCACAACAGTCATTAGAGATCTGATTCCATCAGTGTCTTAGTGGACAAATCTCCTGCAGCACGACTGGGCCTTGGATCCTCCAAGGGAATCTCCTAGGGTTTCAACACCCTCCCTCACCACAGTATAGCACTGACTCTGTCATAAGGACTCTACTCACAGAAAATAGGAAAGAACATCTAGAGGCCTGAGCTGTGTGGCAGCCCAAAGGCGCTTTTGTTAAGAAAGCCTCCCCCTCCAGGTTCTGTTTGCCTCTGAGCAGTAAACAGCTGAGGCCGGCAGCTTGAAACTGCAGGGTGAGTCCAACAGGTTTCTCATGGGGTCCCTAAAAACACGCCCATGTATCATGGATGCAATATAAAGCGGGGCTGATTTCCAGATTAGCTGGTTAATCTGTGAAAGAGCCAACAAAACCAGAAAGTGGCAGGAGGCAATGTCCACTGAAGAGTAGTTTTCTAGGAGAGACACCAAGAGATGGGTCATTCAGCTGAACTGTGGCCTTAAAACTCAATCCAGCTACCTATGACTCTGCGTGTAACCTCTCTGATTGATCCTTAAAATCTGACTGATCCTACCTATTTCAAAAAGCTGAGAGGAGGATGAATAAAACAATGGCTTAGAGGTGTTTTGTGTTCCTTAGAAGAGAAGCATTACAGGAAAATACATGACAGTCTCCATACATGTTAGTATCTATAAGCATATAAATAACCTTTATAAAAGGCAATGTTGCTCAAAAAGATTTTAAATGTTGAATTTTTTTACAGGTATTTTTATGTGTTACAAAAAGGATTTACTCTGTTGTTTGCAAGTATGTCAACTAATCCTGATTTTCAGAACTGCAGATTTCACCATATCAACATACTAAGAACACACAACTATTAGGGAAAAAAACATACCTGCAAAGTCTATCTTGTAGCTGAATTTGGAAGTAGTAAAAGAAATGGAGCCACAAGGGTTTGTTTTGAAGCTTTTTTCGATATCTTCACTGCTAACTGAACACTGAATGTTGGTATCCGGCTTTAAGACAAACCAGAAAGTTCATTTACCAGCTGTTCACAGGAATGGCTTGGCCACAAAGGCAGTAATGGGGGACGGAGACAGAGTGGAGGGACAGAGGAAACTTACTAATCACCTGTTCTAGTTCCCAATACACGGGGAGAATCACAGCTAAGACAGCATATGGAAAATGGCTTAAGGATTTCCAGCAAAGAAACTTCGATAACTGGTTATAAGGACTTTTCCCAAAGTATTACAGTGTTTCCAAATTATTGCCAAAATTACACATCTTAAGTGGCTCAAATCAAATCTTCTTTAAGTAGCCTTGTAAGCAAAAAAAAAAAAAAAAAAAAAAAAAAACCAAAAAAAAAAAAAAAAAATCCACAAGCTCTTGAATATGGGTTCAAGTCTCAGCTTAACCGTTAACGAGCTGTGTGACTCAAGACCAATTACAGTAACTTTTCTGAGTTGCACCGTCTTTGGCTGTAAGACGGAGTGCTAGCATCTGCTTTCGGGTCGCTGTGAGGCTGGAGGAGAAGACAGCTCTACACCCTCTAACCTAACACCAGGAGCACAGAGGCGTTTAAGACCGGCTTGGTCGCTTCCCCTTCCCTTTGTCCACCAAAGCAGGCCTGGCCTTGCTCCCATGTGCCGAGACCACGTACCCCTCAGTCACGCTTGCACTCTGGACACACAGAAAACACACACCGTTTCTTCTAAGTAAACACTGTGAAAACCTGGGGAAAGGAAAAGGACCAGAAGAATTTCTGATTTTTCTTTTCGTTCCACCCTCTGACTTCCCTGAGGTTTGACTTCTTTCGGGTGCCGCCCGGACTCCCTTTTCACACCAGCACAACGGTGCTCGGTGAGTCTAAACCCCGCCTGCTCCGCCCGAGGGGCGCTACCTGAAACATGTGCCACTTCCCGCACTCTGCCAGGTAAAACCAGCCCCACTGCGTGTCCGACGTGTCCATCTCATCTGTCTCGCTGTTTGCAGTCTTGGATAAGAATTCTTCTGTTCTGTGAAACATCTCCTGAAGTGCCGGGAAGAGGGAGAGGAAGAAATCGTTCTTTTAATAACCAGTGTGCTTTTCACATATCATTTTTCTTCTCACAAAGAGCTGTATTCCAACAGTGATGTTGACAAATAGCATTCTATCTCGCATACTGGCTCTGAAGATAAACATTTTAAAATGTTAAATTATCACATCTGCACATCTTTCTTGGACATGGGCCTTAACATTCCAGTTTTTTAGCAGCAACTGCTACAGAAATGATTTGGGTCTTTTGGGTTAATTGCTTATAGGAAAAATTCCATAGTGGACTGTTTAGAAAGAAAAAGGAAAGATTCAGTTTGGGATTATGAAATAAACCACAAATTTAATTTTTTGTTTAAACTGTCCACGATCTGATTAAAAACTCTGGTCTTTATTTTAAAAAATGTTGAATATCCTCACACTTAACAAATAAGACAAACAATCAGACACTTAGGTGGATATATCAATGTCCACGCAACCACTTAAGCAAGCTGTATCAACACCTATAAGCACTCCAGATTCTCAGTTTAATGCCAAGAAATTTCTGTCTTATCAAATGTTCACATATTTGGTCAAAAGGATCCACTATCACAACTAATTAAGACCAAATACAACTGATTTTTGTTTTAAATATTCATATTTTGGGAATTCCCTGGCGGCCCAGGGGTTAGGACTCAGCGCTTTCACTGCCGGGGCCTGGGTTCAATCCCTTGTTGGGGAACTAAGATCCTGCAAGCCGCTCAGCGTGGCCAAATAAATAAAGTATTCATATTTCATTTAGTGGCACAGAAAGATGTTTATAACATATAGTGTTGAGTACAAAGAATGTTACGATAAATAGAAATAGTATGATCCGATTTTAATAAAAAATACATCTATATTTACCCACATGAAATATAGATGTGGGTATACGCATATGTACATACACACAGAAAAAGTCTGGATGGATACATAAACATTTATCATAGTTTTTCCTGAATATTAGGATCATAATAATAGTAATCCTTATAGGGCTCTTACTATGTGCCAGGTGCTGTCCTTACTATGTGCCAGGTACTGCACAAATAATAAGTCATTTGGGCCTCACAACAACCCTTTAAGATATGTACTATTAATACCTCAAATTTATAAATGAGGAGGTCACACAACGTGGAAGCCAGGATTCAAAGCCGGGCAGTCTGGATCCAGGGTCTGTCCATGTAAGCACCACAGAATACTACCTTATACTTCCTTATCAATGACTTTATGATCTTGCCTATATTATGTACACATTATCTTTGAAAAGTTTTAAACATTCTTGGGTGGAGACTGTGATGAAGAAAAGGCCATCAGAAAAGGGACGAAGAAGTTAGTCAAAGATTCAACTTTATCTGGAATGCGGCTTTCTGTCCTCATTCTTTAAGGGTTTTTAAATTACTAATTTAAATTTGCACAGCTGATACATGAAAATCTCTCCTTGCAAAACACCAGAACCTTTAAGATAAAGCTAGACTCTTTTTGACTATCACCTCCATTCCTGGCGCCTCTCGCCTTCCTTCGCCAGGTTAATCAGTACTGTTTGCTTTACTGTGCCACTGTCAGGCTTTGCTCTCTCTGCGTGCGTGCGTGCGTGTGTGCGCGTGTGCGCGTGTGCGTGTGTGCGCGTTTCATCATATACACACATATAAACTTACATGGTTTCTGATTTGTTAAAAATGTGATTTCCTATATCTCTGTGTTTTTTTTTTTTAACAAAGAATATGTACTATACTTGGGTAATTTGGAAAATATCTGCTTTAAATTTCATTGTTTAAAGTGTACAGAAGTGGTGTAACCTGGGATAAGCTTCCATGGCCTTGTTAAGGCCACAGCTTCCTCCTCACAGAACGTAGATGAAAGGCTCCTTCCTCCCGGCGCTGCTGGGAGAGGTGATGCTCGGTACTGCAGTGAAGTACCAGGCACAGTACCTGAGCTCAGGGAATGGGACTTGTTATTTTCTCATTCACGTTTGGAAACTCTCTCCAAGGGATGTTCTGTGATTATGTTCGGGATTTTTCCTTCATGTTTTAAAGTGGATTGGCCACTAAGAAATGAAAACCAGAACACCCTAGGAGCAAGAGCTGCAGATTTGGGGCCCACTATTTACCTTATCTATTTTAACCCAATAAAAAAGGCAGTGATTTAAAATTTAAGATCAGTTGTGTAGGTTAACTGTTCACAACACCTGCTCTTCCTTCTATTACTTATTGTTCACATAATTTGCTCATTTTGCTAAGAGACAAAGAAAGCGAGAGTGACTTAAATTTATTTTTCTTCTGAAAATAACCAGAAAACTTTGGAAGGATGAGATTCAAGGAAATAGTTAAATATGTGGCTTATGAGTTCCATCTAGGAGAAAAGGGAGTGGGAAATAGGAAAGCCCCCTTTACACAGCATACATGCAACATGTGTGCTTTGCTACGTCACGCTGTTCCCAAGACCACACCGTGAGCCAGGTTACAAGTGGACGTGTTTCACAAAAGTCCTTTCAGAGCGTCCTGTCATAAGCAGCTCTCGCAGGGGGAGGTGGGTAGGACAGACTCATGTCATATTCATCTCTATGCGGAGAGGGCAGCACCACAGACAGCTACCACTGCCCTGAAGTGCTTCAAATTTTATAAAATTCCTTGTCAGTTTACACTAATTTTTTCCTCTACAACCCAAAGCACAGGAGAAGTCATTCTCCAATTAACTTTAGGGAAATAAAACGAAGCAGAGAAGATACAATTATGTGTCTAGAGTCACGGAGCTGGCAGTTCAAAGAAGATTCTAGAAACACCCGAGGCCTCCGGACCGTCAGCTCTTCCCTAAGTTGTCGGTCCCCTGCCTCGTTTTCCTAGGTGGACAGTTGTTCCTTCTTTCCTCTGGGGCCAAAGCTTAATGTGACTGCTTTGCTTCACAGATGCTAGGGCTTTCTTTCCAAAGACTCAGACTCAGTTCATAAGACTGACTCATGGTTTTCTACAAGTTCATCCCCCAAAGGAATGGCTATTCTGTATAATTAGGCTCAAAGAGTTAAGTCAAGCTTCAACGCATAACTTCAAAATACTGTAACCAGAGTAGTAATGGATCTAGCATAGAATACATTTACAGGCAACAAAGAGAGTGTGCGCCAGGTGTCCACCAGGGAAAAGGCAGTGAATGAATGTTAGTGGAATGAATTAGATCAGCCACGACACCATAATCTGCCATGCTTTTCTGGTTTTTAATTGGCAGACGATGATAATTCCTGCACTTCAGGCTAAGGACAAAAAAGCTAGTATAAATTGGAAAAGCGTTTTGTAAATTTTCCAGTGCAATGGGTATGCTGGTGGAACCTGTCTACAATGCTAGCTATTCCAACCGGAATATTTATGGAGCCTGGGAGCAATCAATCTGGATCATCAAATTGAAAGGCCGGGTGGAAGATGGGCTTAAAATCAAAATCCTGCTCTATGGGAGAAAAATAATGCCACCTTCCAGATTGGTTAAAACCTTTCTGATGAGTTTATTAAAATAAACAGAATATAATTTATTTTGTTAGGATAAACGTAACACCTTGAGGAAATCATAGTTGTAATGCAAACTTCCTTGTCTCTTATAGGAAGAAGGTCCAAAACTGGATACTGAAAGCTTACAAACAGGGTGGAACTTTTGGAATGACAGAGTAAGGAGTGCGGTGGGCCGCTCCCCAGCAAAACTGCATTTTAACTGGTGGGCATTATTTAACGTCTCTGGAAACTGTCTTAAGATCTAGCAAATAGAGAAATATTTATTCAAGAAAATCGACTAAATCTCCAGAACAGGCATTTGGGGCAAGATCTGGTCCACCACTCCCCACCCCACCCGCTCAGTGTTGCAGACGAGAAGACAGGGGCTCCCTTTCCCTCCAGCTCCCTTTCCCTCCTGACCCTGGAAGGGTCAGGCTGCCCACAAGTGCAGAAGGTCTACTCTGGGCAGGCAACACAGAGGACCGATCTCCTTTCCTCTACCCGGTCCCCACTCATTTGGTGGAAGCTCCAGTCCAAGCCGAGCCAGCTGTGAATGCTGGGCCCTGATTGCTCCCACCCAGGTACAGGGTGGTTTCTAGGGTAGTGGTTTCATGGCAGGAGGGCTAAGTCAAGTAGACCAGGGGCTGCCACCACCCCTCCCGCCCAGGGTGTCACTCTGGGAAGAGTGGGCTCCCAACTCCAGCTCCAGTGACACAGGGGTTCTACTGCAGGAGGAAAAGCACATCCTAAGGACAAAGAGATCCATGACTCTGCCTGAGGGGACTGATTCTACGTGTAACCGAGTATAGAGAACCTCACGTCTAAGAGCATTATCGAAAAAAATGGAAATCTTTGATGAAAAACAATTAAGGAGAGGCCCGGAGCTCTGATACAAGCAGAAGGGCACAGTAGGCAGAAATTTAATAGAGAACCAGGGACAGCCAAGAAAGCCCTCCTGGGATTATAGTCAACGGTGGGAGTCGGGAAGGCTGTGCACAAGCTCTAGGCTGTATCTACCCAGGAGCGGTCAGAGCAGGTCACGGGGCAGACATGACAGCATTCCCAAGGCTGCACACAGATCCATCAACACAGGGGGGTAGCCTCACTGGCACAAGGGGGTTAAGCATAACCTCTGACCAAACACTGAGTGAACTATCCTTTCTCCACTGAGTCTTACTTTTATAGAAAATCAGTTGTCTGTTGGTTTGTGGGCCTATTTCTGGACCCTCTATTCTGTTCTAATCAACATTTTCTCTATCTTGATACCAATACTACACCGTAGTGTTAGCACTCCGAATTTCTTCTTCTTTTTCAGAACTGCTTTGGTTAGATCTTTTCAATTTTGATTGGGATTGCATAGCGACCTATCTGGAAGAACTGGCATCGCAACAATATGGAGTGCTCCAACCCATGAATGAGGTGCATCTCTTGACTTATTTAGGTCTTATTTAACTGTTTCAATGTTTTATGGTTTTCAGTGTACAGTCCTGCATATCACTTATGCAAGATTCACGACTAAGTATTTCATATTTTTGATACTATTGCAAATCGAATTGCATTTTCAATTTCAATTTCTGATTGAATGTTGCTAGTACATAGTGATACACTGATTTCTGGATATGGTTCCTGTATCCAGCAACCTTACTAAACTCACTTATTAGTTCTAGGAGATTTTTGGACATTCCATCAGATTTTCTACAGGCATTAGATAGCTAGCTAGCTAGCTTTACTTCCTTCTTCTAGCATATAGATGCCTGTTATTTTTTTTTTCATGCCTTACTGCACTGGTTGTAGTCACCAGTACAATGCTGAATAAAGAACAGGCATTATTTCCTTGTTCCTGATCTTAGTGGGGAAGCATTTGGCCTTTGACTACTAAGTTTGATATTAGATACAGGTATTTTGCAGATGCCCCTTGTGTCAGAGGTCCCCAAGACCACTCTCTAGTTCATAAGAGAAGAACTCAGAAATTGTTCTACTCATGGTTACAGTTTATTACAGTAAAAGTATACAAAGTGAAATAAACACAGGGGGAAAAGTAGGTGGGATGAAGTCCAGAGGAAACCATGTACAAGCGGCCCCTCCCAGTGGAGTCCCACAGGACACACTTAATTCTCCCAGCAACCATGTGTGACAACTGCAAAGTGTTGCCTATCAGGGGTGTTCACCTGAGCCTAGGTGTCCAGGGTTTCTATTGGGAGTTGGTCATGTAAGCCTATAGCGCCTGTGTGAATGTCCTCAGCTGCTGAAGTTCCAGATCTCCAGAGGGAAGGAACTCACCATAAATCACACTGCTAGTATAAACTTTCTGGACAGACTGGTGGAGCATGGCTGAAGTTCTCAGGCATGCAGATACACTCATGAGACAAAACATTCCAGGAGTTCAGTTCTCTGGAGCTAGGCAAAGGACAGTCATGGAAACAGGCCTTTCTGGAGAACGTGCAAGGTTTGAGCAACCCAGGCCTGCTGAGTTAACCTTTTCTGCACACCCCATATCAGGCTGAACAAGTTCTCTTCTTGTCCAAGGTTGCTGAGGGTCTGTTATCAGGAATAGATACTGGATTTTGTCAAATGTTTTTTCTGCATGCATTGAAATAATCACAGTTTTTCATTTTAGTTTGCTTATATAATGAGTTACACTGATGCTGTTCAAATATTAAAACAAACCTTGTATTTTGGGGATAAACATCATTTGATAATGATGCATTAACCTTCTTATATACTGTTAGGTTTGATTTGCAAAAATTTTGCAAATTTTTACATCTATGTTCATTAGGGATATTGGTCTGTAGTTGTCTTATAATGTCTTTGACTGGTTTTGGAGTTAGGGTAATGCCAGTTTCATAGAGTGAGGTGTGAAGTATTATCTTTGTTTCTATATTCTGAAAGTTTGTGCAGAATGGTATTATTTCTTCCTTAAATGTTTGTTAGAATTCACCAGTGAAACCACTGGGCCTAGAGTTTTCTTTGTGGGTAGGCTTTTTCTTTAAATTTAAATTCTTTGGTAGATACTGGGCCATTCATGTGATTTATTTCTTCTTGAGGGAGCTCTGGTAGTTTGTGTCTTAGAAAATATGGCCATTTCATCTCAGCTGTCACACTGACTGACATTAAGTTGTTCATAACATTCCATTATTATCCTTTAACGTTTGTAGACTGTGTAGTGATATTCTCTCTCTCATTCTCAGTATCGGTCATTTGTATCCCCTCTTTCCTTTTGGTTTCATTTTCTCTGTTGTTTTCACTTTAGTGCTTTGCACTCTAAACTTTACTTCTTTTCTCCTGCTTGAGCTTAACTTGCTCTTCTCTCATTTCTTAAGGAGGAAGCTGTGGTCATTGATTTGTGACATTTTTTTGACATAAGCATCAGTACAGCTATAAATTTCCTTCCAAGAACTGTTGTAGCAGCACACCACAAATTTGATATGCTTTCATATGTTCTATTTTCCCTTTTTATTCCTTTCATCAATGGGTTATTTTAGAGTGTGATATTTACCAATACTCGAGGATTTTACAGATCTTTCTTTTATTGAATTCTAATTTAATTCCATTTTAATCAGATAGTGTGCTTTATAAGACCTGAATTCTTTTAAATGTATTGGGACTCCTTTTATAGCCCAGAATACGGTCTATCTTGTTAAATATTCTCTGTGTAGTTGAAAAAAATGTGTACTCAGCTGTTGCTGGTGTACTGGTCTATAAATATTAATTAGGTCAAGTTGGTTGATGATGTTCAAGTCTTCTACATCCTTGCTTATTTCTACCTACTAATTCTATCAATTATTCAGAGAGGGGTATTAAAATCTCCAACTATAATGGGATTTGCCTATTTCTCCTTACAGCTCTATTAGTTTTGTTTCATGTATCTTGACACTCTATTATTAGGTGTATAAATGTTCAGGATTGTTACTGATTAACAGACCTCTTTATCATTAGGGAATGACATTCTTTATCACTAATATTATCTCTAAAAACCTACTTTAATATTAACATACCACACAAGCTTTCTCTCTAGTGTTAGCACTGTATATCTCTTTCTATTTATTCTACTTTTAAAAAAAAATAATTTATTTTATCTGTTATTTATTTATTTTTGGCTGCATTGGGTCTTCATTGTCCCACGCAGGCTTCCTCTAGTTGTGGGGAGCAGAGGCTACTCTTCATTGCAGTGCACAGGCTTCTCATTGCAGTGGCTTCTCTTGTTGCGGAGCACGGGCTCGAGGTACGCGGGCTCCAGTAGTTGAGGCACGCGGGCTCCAGTAGTTGAGGCACGCGGGCTCAGTACTTGTGGCTCGTGGGCTGTAGAGTGCAGGCTCAGTAGTTGTGGCGCACAGGCTTAGTTCCTCCGCGGCATGTGGCATCTTCCCGGACCAGTGCTCAAACCCGTGTCCCCTGCATTGGCAGGCGGATTCTTAACCACTGCACCACCAGGGAAGTCCCCCTACTTGTGTCTTTGCATTCACTGTCTGTTTCTTGTAGACAACTTATAGTTGGGTCCTGCTTTCTAATCCAATCTGACAATCTGCCTTCTAATTGGGGTGTTTAGAGCATTTATTTTGGTACATTATTGATATGGTTAGGTTTAAGTTTATCATCTTGCTTTGTCCCATCTGTTCTTTGCTCCCCTTATCATATACCTTCTTTTCAGGATTCCACTTTATCTCCTTTGGTGGCTTATAACTCTTTGTGTGTCTACACACACTGTTTATTTCTTCACTTTCCATGCATGCCAAAACCCACTCTAATTTAGCTTTTCTAGCTTCTGGGCTAATATCTCCCACCACCGTCTCTCTCTCTCTCTCTCTCTCTCTCTCTCTCTCTCACACACACACACACACACACACACAAGGAGGCACGTGCTAGGATCTCCAATGAGCTTCAAGTTACCAAATCCCATGCACTTTTATCAGACCTTGTCTTATTTGACCTCTCAGTAACATTTCACAGTTTACCCACTGTCCTGTATTAACTTTTTTCTTGGTTTCCATGAAATCACTCTCTCCAGATCATCTTAGATTTCTGGCCACAAACTCTCAATCCTCTGCAACTTTACTTCGGTTCAGCCTATAACTTGTAGGTTACTGGAGCTCTGTCTTGGCCCTTTTTTGTCTTTCTCGGCATCTTTAAAACATGGTCCTCAAGAATTAGGAAGTAGTTCAAAGGCATTTTTCACACAAAAAAAGTAATGAAATTTGATCACATACAGTTTGCAAAGCTGAAATGTAAGATTAATTACAATTTTCACAAAAATCCTTTTATTTTCATAGCATCTCAATATGTTCAGTCTGTTACTGAGTTCATATCAGCTAGTGTTCAGCAAATACAATGGTGTAAAACCAAATAAATTTTCACATAATCTTCTAACAGAGCCCCAAGTCAATTTGCTTTGTTGATAAGGATAGAGAAAGGACCAAGACTAAAGGGGCATCACCCAGCTAAAACCGGTAAAAATCTGAATATTGCTGAGAAGCTGTCAATCCAAATTGAATGCCCAATTTAATTGTTGTAACGAAAAAAAATAAACTACTGACAAAATTTCTTTATTAAATGACTCTGTTGGAAGTCACATCTTATCAACGGCACACGACATAGAAAAGCAATTATTACCACTTGAGTGTTTCAACATGTTTAGTTTTAAAACTGAACAAACTACCGGAGCAAAAATACAAATCTGTTCTTGCAGTACAGGTAGTATGTAACGGGGTAGAAATACTCGACAACTTTTTGTTCTGCTTGTGGGTGGAAGCTCACGGCACAAGGGAAGTCAGTTTTCATTCAGGCGATGGTATTTCTGTGAGGTGTGACACGGGCTGAAAAAGGTACAATCCATTCAAAACTGACAGAGCATGAGCTATACGAATAGCAAGGAAAGGTGCGGCCGGGTTCCTAAAAGATGTTTTAAACATCTGGGCCAGTCAGAAGGCACCAATGTGCCTCCTGATTGTAACCGAGTGTGGAAGGAAACAGTGAAAACCGAATACGAGCAAATCTTGGCAACTCAGAGCATGTGCTCTCAGATGCTGAGGAAAGCAACGGCAGTGTGTGCAAGATTACTCTTCCCACCTACGTTTACTAGCTGTCAAGGACAGAAGTGCTGACAAGAGTTTCTGAAAGGAGGGATGAGATAAAAACGTTTCTTCATGACGCTAATAATACCAATGGTCATTCTTGATTTCCAGAGGCCTACTGGAGTAGATGCTGAAATAGAGTCAGCAACATAAATAACTGGAACCTACTATTTCAAGGCCAAAATACCCCAAATTTTAACGCTGAGAGTAAGATACCAGATTTCTCCAAGTCAGCAAACGTGCTGCAAATTGCTCAATTGCTGGGCTGTGATTTCTTCCCAGAATCTGATGGTTTTCTTTACTCATCAGAGAGTGAGACTGACTTTACTACTGTGGCTGTATAAAGAGCACGGCCAACGGTACAAGAAAACAGGAACAGATATCTTCCGGAGACTGAAGTAGTCCCAGAATCCATTCACTCCCTGCTTCCAAACATTCCGGCTGGGTGAAACATCCACCCCTACAGTTATTTAATATTATAAGTGCATCAAGTTGGCAACTGCCACAGCTCTAGGTATAGCCCCAGAATTCCCACAATTTCTCAGTCTGTGTTTTATCTTGGTATTCCAAAACATCTAACAGGGCCAGCAAACGCTAGTTGCAAATCTTGACAATCTATAATTACAGCATGGGATTTCCTATTTTAATAGAAATATAGGGTAAAAAATTCAAGTGTCTGGGTCTAACCCGTATCTCAAGCTACCTATCAAGTTAGATACTTTGTAAGAGGCTGCAAAAATGTCATCTTTTTAACAATGAAAACATTATTCATTTTTAAAATACATAATATAAAATTAAAATAAACAATAAAATATTGTTTAAAATTGGTGATCTGCATGGGTGCTGAAAATTTGAGAAACACTGTCCTAGGGATCTCACTTGCTCCCAAGATTTTAAGCACCTTCTGTCTATACAGGCTGAGGCCATAAACAGCCATTTCTAGCCCGGCCTTCTCCTCTGAGCTCCACTCACTTATCCAACTGCCCCTTTGACTTTTTACTTGAATGCCTCACAGGCACGTTAAACCTATCAGAAGCCCCAAACCAAACTCCTGGTCCCCTCCACATCTTCCCCTTTCCCAGTCTCCCCATCTCAGTGGACATGGTCCTTCTTCCCGGCTGCCTGGGCCCGGAACCCAGCCTCCATCACTCGAAGTGCAGCCTGGGTTGATCCACTCCTGTCTCTCTCCCGCTTAGTCCAAGTCCCCTGCACCCTCACCCCGGACTACACTATAGGTTCCTAAGTGTCTTCGAACAGACCTTCTGATGCTCTCTGTGTACGCTTTGTTATTTTGTTTGTTTGTTTTTACATCTTGATTGGAGTATAATTGCTTTACAATGGTGTGTTTCTGCTGTATAACAAAGTGAATCAGCTATACATATACATGTTCCCATATCTCCTCCCTCCTGTATCTCCCTCCCTCTCTGTGTTAAGTTTTTAATCGCTGCTGGAACAAATTACCACCAACTTGGTGGCTTAAAGGAGCACAATTTCTTACCTTACAGCTCTGCTGAAGTCTGACGTGGGACTCACCGGACTAAAACCAACTAGTGATTCCTGTCTGGAGGCTGTCGGCGGGGGGCTGGGCGGGGGCAGGAATCTATTTCCTTGGCTTTTCCTGCTTCTAGAAGCTTATCACATTCCTTGGGAAGCTTCTAGAAGCTTATCACATTCCTTGCTTCGTGGTCCCCTTCATCTCCAAAGCCAGCAACCTTGTATATCTTTGTTTTTTAAATTCATTTTTATTGGATTAGAGTTGCTTTACAATGTTGTGTTAGTTTCTACTGTACAGCAAAGTGAATCAGCTGTACATATACATATATCCCCTCTTTTTCGGATTTCCTTCCCATTTAGGTCACCACAGAGCACCGGGGAGAGTTCCCTGTGCTCTACAGTAGGTTCTCGTTAGTTATCTATTTTATACATGGCATCAATAGTGTGTATATGTCAACCCAACCTCCCAATCCCCCCCCCCCACCGCCCTTGGTATTCTTGATTATCCTCACATCGACTCACTTCTGTCTGCATCTTCTATGGATACTTTTAAGGACCCAGCCTGGATAATCCAAGATAATCTCTCTGTCAGTAGTCAGGTGATCAGCAATCTTAACTCCCCTTTGCTCTGGGGCCGAACACATTCCCAGTTCCCGGTGACGCGGACACGGTTATCGGTGGTAGGCCATCATCTGCCTCGTACACTCTCTAATAAATAACTCGTGTTCCACACAGCAGCCAGAATGATCTTTTTCAAAACGCAAGTATGTTCATGTCACTTCCTGTGTGAAACACTTCGATGGCCCCCACTCCTCCGAGGATAAATTTCAAATCCTAAACATGTACCACAAAGCCACACACGGCTTGTCCCTACCTACCTGCTGGCCCTAACTCCTGGTTCACCGCATTCCAGCCACGCCGGCTTCTCTCACAAGCTCCTTTCTGCCCCGGGGCCTTTGCTCAGGCTGTCTCGGCTGTCTGAACAGCCCTCCCCGCCTCCCACCCAGCCTTTCCGTGGCTAACTCTTGCTCAATCCTTCAGATCTCTGTAGAAGTAACTTTCACTGGGTGGCCTGAGCTGATCTCCAAGTCCAGCACTAGCTCCTCCTATTACACGTCACCGTACTTTTTCTTTCAGAGCTTCTACTACAATTGGAGCTCAGTGGTACTGTGTGATTATCGGCTTAACAGGTGTCGCCACCCTGCACAGACTGCAAATCAGTGTGGGCTGGGCCTGTTCTGTTCTGCTCACCACTGTAAACCCTGGGATTTAGAGCTGACTGGCTTATAGTAGGTGCTAAATAAATACATGAGTATTGGATTGCCCCCGAGACGCTATTTCCAAAGCAGGCCTAACTCTTAGAGGGGGAGCTGCATGAGCCAAAGACCTCGGCACCCTGCTTGAGCATCAGACCAGGTGGGTCACAATGGGCAAACTGCCTCACCCCATCCCTCAGGCCTCGACCATAAACACGTGCCTCCAGCCTGCTTCCCAAACTCTGTTTTCTCCCCTGATACCAAAAACTATTAGACTCATTCCTTAGCCTGTGCAGCATCTGCCGTGCCATCCCTGGGAAGAGGCCACAGTACTTCTCTCCTGCTCATGGGCTGCGTCACTAGCAAAGGTCCAGGCGCACAGGAGCTAGTGTCCCAGAAACGTCAAAGTTTCCTGCAGTTCGAGAACCCTTCCTTTAGCTCTGAGTCCCTGTGAGACTCTCCCACAGGGTCTTTTCTACTCACTTTAAAGCCCAGATCCTAAGTTGGACTGGGAAGAGTACCTGTTCTGGAGCCAGAAAGTTCTGGGTTTAGAACCTGGCTGTCCTCATTCAGAAAGTGCACCAACTTTGAGCCTTAGTCTCATCACTAAAAAAGAGAACCATCATTTATAAATCCCCACCTCAGAGGTACTGGAAGACCCCATGCGCTATTTAGACTGCCCCCAGCCGCCAAACACTGGCACGCGACACTCTTCTGTCAGCTCAGCCCAACCCACTGCTAGAACAATTACAAAGAATGCCACGAAGATGAAGCTGTCGGTTATGAACCTGTGAGCGTACGCTGACCCTGAGAACACACCTTCATAGACACTACATTCTCTAGAACTTTCACTGCCAGGAACACATCCTACCTCTGTCCCCCTCCAGCCCGAAGGTACGTCTATAGCATATGCTGCCTCCTCAGCCAGGATGTCCCACAGATGCCAGCTGCTGTCCTCGCAACGCCCCACCCTCCTCTCGCGATGTCCTCACCGAGACGACCACAGGACATGCGCTTTGTCCACGTCACTCCCCCATCCAAGCTGTAGCGGCCATTCTCTCTCTCACTTCCGTGGCCTTTGGCCATGCTGCTTCCTCTGCCCTTCCCACAAGACCACTCCTGGGACTTGGACACCTAGCTCAAGTGTAACTTGCTTCAACAAACCTTCCCAGGCCCCCAGATGCCCTCTGGTAACACTGTCCCCACTCAAACTGTATCTCCAGGCCCTGGAGGGCAGGCTCTGACTTGGTCCAGGTTTGCCCTGCCCCTTCCTAGTGCCTGGAATGGTGTTTTCCAGACAACAGATGTTTATTCAGTGTTTGTTGACTGACTGCGTGAAATAATGACTCAGTGACTGAGGGAGCTGGATTTAGACATACTGACTTTGAACTCCCGGAGGGACAACCAGTAGAGCTGTCCATCACCCAGTTCAGAAAGGGGGTCAGGACTAAAGACATCCATTTGGCAGGTAGAGTCACTAAAGAGATATCTGAAGCCTTGGGGCTCACCAAAAAAGGATGTGCCAAGAGAAGAAAAAGGCTAAGGTGGCACATTTCAGGGGCAGAAGAAGGCAGTGCAGCTCACCCAAGATTATGATTCAGGGATGAATCATAGAAAGGAGAAATCCAAAGGAATACAGTCCCAGGAAATCAAAAAAAGAGAGTTCTGAGAAACACCTCCGGTGGCATTACTGTTGCAAAATGACAGAAGAGAGTGAGGTGTGCAGGTGGCCGCTGGGCGTGGTGATTCGGAAACTCTCGGTGACCCCCTAGCAAGTCAGGTGCTGGGGCAGAGGCGGGGCTGGGGGGGCTGAGGTCTGAGTACGAAGGACAAGAAGTATAAGACTATTCTCTCAAGAGGCTGGACAGAGGAAGGAGAGAATCACAGTGCCAAGCGAGCGTGGAAGCAGCTGTGAATATAAAATAACAGAGAAAAGGGAGGCTCAGCGGGTAAAGCGCTGGACCGATTTACAAACGTTATCACTGCCCCAACCGAGCGGCAGGGTGGTGGCAGAGAGGACACGGGTGCTAAACGACTCTGTGGCTCACCCACCTGCGAGATCTTGGGGAATTCACTTCCTTCTCCCTTAGCTAACTCATTAGATTGTTCTAATCGTATGAATTAATAAGCGAAAAGGAATTTTGAAGAGTTTATCACTCTTTACAAAGTAAGGTCCTATCACTGCAACAGATGATTTGTTATCGTAACAGATGTTTGTCATTTTTCATTTTCTGTCGTCAGAGAGAAATTGAAACTCCCTCCTATGTAATGCTGATACTGACTCCGTTTCCTGCAAAGAGGGGGAAGACAGCGGCAAAGATACAGAAAAAGGCAGGGCAAAGTCAGGGTACACAGAGTCAAGGCAGTGACGGCATCCCCTCCAACTCCTTCCTACAGATCTGCCATTTTCATACACTGGGGGACATCAGTCCAGGGCCATGCCCCGCCCCCCCGCCAGGTGGGTGGAGAACCGCCAGGATCTCACACCAAAACTGAGTGCCTGAGCCCTGTCAACCTGCTTCTGCCTCGGCAGGGACCTCAAGGGGCCTGGTCGGTGACAGGC
Organism: Neophocaena asiaeorientalis asiaeorientalis; assembly: GCF_003031525.2. Classification (NCBI taxonomy): domain Eukaryota; kingdom Metazoa; phylum Chordata; class Mammalia; order Artiodactyla; family Phocoenidae; genus Neophocaena; species Neophocaena asiaeorientalis. The sequence continues at coordinate 3,736,078 of NW_020176571.1, forward strand.
TTGAACAGAATCATCACTGACCTCATGACTGTCTTGAAAAATAAAATAAAATGGTGTACTGAGATAAAGTTTATTTATAGCTCCTTGGTTATCCGCCCAAGAAAATGTTCCAAGTTCAACGGTGATTTTCCATACTCAAACCATGTCATGGAGACTTTCCACGTAGAAGGGGTGACTGCTTCTGAGCATTATCACGGCCAGAGTCAGTGTAGTATTTCCTCAAAACCCTTCGAGCGGAATACAGTATCACACTGAAGGCGTATTTGCAAGAGGAGATAAATTTGCAGATCACAGGTGGCATATCAAAGTCATGGAAGCTACTAAAAAAATACAGGGAGAAACTAGCAGAAGTCTTCAGTTAAAGCAGCTCTCTGGCCCTCCTCCACAAAGCAGAACTTATTGTATCATTCAATGGGAAGAAATGGTAAACAGTAATTTAAATTGGTGGGTAATACAAAAGTCATCTGTGTTCATCTTTAGGATGTACTGTGGGTTTTGTTTTCATCTTTCCAATTGTGTTTGGCTTAGAGAAACATTAAAATTAATTTCCATCCCACAAGCACAGCTGGACAGACTATTCAGATGCCTCTTCTAGTGAAAGAAACTAACAAATTACGAGAGGAAATCCATATGCAGAATGTTCACTGTCCTTACTGACAACATCCATATGCTCAGAGGAAGAAACACAGGAGCATTAAGATCTATCAGAGCAGCGTGATGAGGGTCAAAAGAAGAATGTGGGCTTGTAGGTGGAAGGTTCGCCACTATTAACAAAAGTCAGTCTGCTCTACTGAAATCAAGCAAAATCATTAGGGAGATTTCAGAGAAAACCAAGCCTTCCTTCCAAAGAAGTGAGATAATGCTGTAACAAAGCAAATATATGAGATACTCATTAATGCCTTTATAAACCTCACAAACACATGAGTGACCCAGTAGCCAGTTCTGATGTATATATATGTGATGGAGGAGGGAGAATGAACAACGGGAGCAAAGGACTCTTTCTAGTACTGATGCAACCACTTTGTTAATTCAGTGGATATTTACTGAGTGCCTACTATATGTCAGGCTCTGTTCCCTAGTCTGAGGATATCGCAGTAAACAAAACAGACAAAAGTCTCTGCCCATATGGAGCTTCTAACATGGTGAAGGATTTAAGACATGTGACTTCGGGCAAGACATGTACTTGGATGACTAAAGGGTATCTTATGGAGAAGCCAGGAAGGAGAAGGACTGCCAATAAAAACTGAATATAACACAAACACACATATAATAATAGAAAATGAAACTTATTGATGATAGGTAGTGACACTGAATATATAAGGAGAGAGCACATTCTCACAATTTGAAATTATCTTTGCTAAAATCGAAACCCAGCAATTACTTTCCTCTGACGTAGCCTTAAAGGATTGTACGTTTGAACCAAAAAAAAAAAAAAAAGGGGGGGGTCTTAGATAATGATCATCGCTATTCGATGGCCTGGGATGTAACCATGATACGCAACCAAAAATATCCAGACCAACAGACTAGTTTCTACCGGGTAAAAACGTAAAAACAGAAGCAAATTTACGGACAAACTCTCTAACTTATCTGGAAATATATGCCAGGAATGGGAAAAAAAAGAAGTAATGATTACAGCAAAGGAGTTACTGCAAATATGGAAACAGGGTTATTAAACTAAATTTAGGAAGTTATCTCAGCACGTGGGGTAGTTGCACATATTTAGGCCAACAATTTGCTGATACGTGATTCTGCCATTTTCCCAGTCAACTCAAAGGCGTATATAGTGTCTATTTGCCGTGTAACTAGGCGACTTCAATTCTAACAGATTAATGGAATACTCTTGGCAAGCGGATTCCACTCTTTGAGGGCGGCATATTAAATAAATAAATGTACAAAAGCAAGGTAAACAAAAACGCATGCAGACACAATGCAAATACCGGAGGGAGACACAAGACTTGCAGTGGAAAAGCTCCAGGTCATCAGTTTCTGTCCACTGGAAAAAAAAAAATCTAAGAACCTCACCATCTAGAGGCTTAGAACACACGCTCGACCACCCCAGTTTTCCATGGCTGTCCACCAGGAAGGGAAGAGGAGCCCCGGCGGTTCCCCTTAGGCCCGGAGGGCGAGTCCCCTCGCTTTGGACGGGGATGGGGGTGGGGCTGGCAGTACACCTGAGCCTAAGTCAGTCACAGGTCCGAAGCCCAGGAACTCCAGCCAGAGAGCAAAACGCCAAGTTTACAAAGACGGTGGAGGGACGGGGGCGGAGAAACCACAGCGAGTCCAATCAGTGGGACGGGACAGCCGCACGGCGCTGGGAACCCACCGAGCCGTCTCCACTGCTCGCAAGGCGACTGCCCGAGCCGCCGGGGCCGGGGCCTTCGCGTCCCAGGAACTCACCAGCCGGTCTGCGCGGCCTGGGGGGGAGGGCGTAGTTCCCGGGAAACCCTCCCGCCCTCTCCCATCAACCCCGCCCATCGGTCCGCCCCGTCCCGCCCGGCTACTCACCGGATTCGCTTCCCACATAACGGTGGCGAAATCGAGCGGAGAGAGCCTGGCGGAAGGGGCTGGCCACGGGGTCGGGGTGCTGGGTTTTTCCCGAGGGCCCAGGGAGCGAAAGAACGGAGAGACAACCTCCACGCAAGCCTCCCCGTCATAAGCCGGCGTCTTCGGACCCCCTCGAACCTCCCGACTTCCGGCCGAAGCCGGCCAACCAGCGCCAGCCCCGCCCCGCCCCCGGAAGCTCGCCCCCGCCAGTGCCTCTCCCTTCCGGCCTCGGCGCGGAGTGGGCGGGGTCTGTAATGCGGTTGTTAAAGGGCTACCAGCCCAGCCACCCTCCAGGGCTGCATCCCTTCAGCAAAGTCCCCTCCAAGTGATCCTCAAGCCTCGATATTTATTGATGACCTCCGATATTTATTGATCACCGTATAGGGAGTGTAGTGGCCAAGAGGCAGACAGGCCTGGGAATTAATAGCCTGTGGGACAAGCTTCCGACTCGGTTTCCTCGTGCTCAGGGGTGATAATAATAGTATCTAAGCGTGTAGTGTGCTCATTGAAGGCACCTAGCATGGTGTCTGGTATACAGTAAGTGCTCAATGAGTGACGGTTGTTTGCCAGATACTGACACTGTGCTAGGCTCTGCAATGAGCAAGTGACCCATATGCAGTCCTCATGGAGCTTAGAGTCTAGAGAAAAAAGTAAGAAGTAATTTAGATAAAATTAAAAGGTGCAGGATGGTCTACAGGTAGTATGGCAAGTACAGGGTTCTTTGAGAGGGTGCCTACCTAGGACAGGGTGTCTGCCACCCCCCAATCCAACCCCCCCACCAAGAGGTTTAAGCCAAAGCTTCAAGGATGCCCTCCTATTGAAGTTACCTGAGCTACAAGAGGGGAAGAATCTTCCATGCAAAGAAGCACCATCTACCCATAGGAAATGAAAAAGGAACAGTTTAAGCTCCTTCTGAATTTTTCTATGCCTCCACACATTAAAATATTTTTATTTGATCAAAGAATACCTACAGATTTTTTCACCTACTATGATATAGATATCCTTCATTCCAATATGTAGAGTAATTCTATTTCAAAGTAGTGGGGAAAGAAAGGATTATTCGAGAAGTGATACTGGGGAAACTGGTTTAGCATTTGGCAAAAATTAAAGAGGGGAAAAAAAAAAAGGTAAAGTGAAGATCCCTATCCCAATCCATTTACCAGAATAAATTAGAGAGTGCAAATTATTTTTCTTTAAAGATTTATTTTTGATTTATTTTTGGCTGTGTTGGGTCTTAGTTGCTCACATACTATTTTTTTTTTTTTTTTTTTTTTTTTTTTTTGGGTGTGGGGGACCCCTGCATCTGCAGGCGGACTCTCAACCACTGCGCCACCAGGGAAGCCCAACACACACTATTCTTGAGTCTAGTTTGGCATTATATATCAAAATTTGAAATTTCCATAATCTTTTATTAAACAATTCCATTTCTAGGAACTAATTTCAAGGAGGTAAATAGACAAATGTACACAATAATCTGTACAAGAATGTTTATTGCTGAATTGTTTGGAATAGTAAAAAATTGAAAACTACTTAACTGTCACAGTGGATTATTTCAAGTGTATATGTGTGTAACATGGGTACAAGCTATGAAATGCTATGTGTATGTATCTTACATCCTACCACGCTGAAAATGTCTTATTAGTTTTAATAGCTAGTCAGCCAATCTCTCTGCAATTTCTATGTTAGCAATCACATCACCTACAAATAATGCAGTTTTCACTCTTAGTATTGCATTGGCCAAAATTTCAGAAAATTTTTGAAGAATACAGGACAAGGTAATGAGCATTCAGTTTTTAGTTAGGTATGGCAAACGTTTGCCCCTGGTTGGTGCTAGATATATATATATATATATTTTTGGCTGTGTTGGGTCTTTTTTGCTGCGCGGGTTTTCTCTTGTTGCGGTGAGCCGGGGCTACTCTTCATTGCGCGGGCTTCTCATCGCTGTGGCTTCTCTTCTTGAAGAGCACAGGCTCTAGGCATGCGGGCTTCAGTAGTTGTGGCCACTAGGACTCAGTAGTCGTGGCTCGTGGGCTCTAGAGCACAGGCTCAGTAGTTGTGGCGCACAGGCTTAGTTGCTCCGCAGCATGTGGGATCTTCCCAGACCAGGGCTTGAACCCGTGTTCCCTGCATTGGCAGGCGGATTCTTAACCACTGCACCACCAGGGAAGCCCCTAGATATTCTTTAAATACACTATCATCTTTAAATAAATTCCTTTCTATTCCTAGTTCACTATAAGCTTTTAACTGGGAAAGGATGTTAAATTTATCAACTGTCTCTTGAGCTCTATCACTATATTCCTTTTTTATTCTGACTCATTAATATAATGAACTATACTAGTAGGTTTTCTAATGTTCAACCCATCCTTACCTTCTTGAAATAAACTCTGCTTAGTCACATATTCATTATTCTTTGAAAAAACTGCTGCATTCAATTTGTTAATCTTTTATTTAGGAATAAAATTTACTTATAAGTCATGAAATTGATCCATTGTTATCGGTGGGTTTTGGTGATTGTCTTTAAGTTTTGCAAAGTGAACAGTAGCAATTTAAATAATTGAGGAACTAGCTCTTCTTCGAAGGTGGAGTGGATTTCTACAAAGCAAGTTTAATTGGAAAGATTAGGATGAAGTCCTTAACTTTTTGGGGGGGTTGGAGCTATACTTCATTTCCTTGAAGCCTTGGGGTTGCCTGGGCTGGTGGTCAGAGAGGGAGATGGAGAGAACACAACTGACGTGGATATATATCTCAGGTGGCTATGTTTTTAAAATATACTGCCGTATCCCTAATATGAAGGGAACACATTTCATAAACTGAAAAGAGCTGTGAAAAGTCTGGTAATTATCTTTATTCTTATTATTCTGGATTTATGACCACTGTTAGAGAGCAAGTGTGGGAAGGGACCTTAGATCCTTTAGTCCAGGGGCCACAAACAGAGCTAATGAGCTTCAGCCCACAAAGTATTTTAAAAGTTTTGATAAGCGCCCACCATTTTAAAACTGGGAGATTTCACATTAAATAATGTGTTTCTCCAGCTTCCCTTACACACCATTCTCCTGTGCCAACGACTGGTCATACTGACCCCTTTGGACTGGGAACGGGTTCTTAGCTTTACCTGAGTTACCTGACCTGTATCTCTTTTCCTCGTTTAAATTACCTTCCTGGGCCCCTTAGGTATTTGGGTTCATAACTGATGATAATCCACCTCTTATTTTGCTGAAGAAGTGGAATGTTTCTGGGACTTTCTAAACTGTTCTCATAGGAAACAACGTTATACACTTTCCCATAACTTTTTCCAGGGAGGGTTCAGACATGGGGATCAGCCTCTCATGGTCTTCCAAGAGATGACTCTCTGTGACACGGTCTGGGGCTGGGACGGCTTCCCTCTGCATCATCGTTCCAGGCTAAGTGCCACAGCTGTAGAAACTATGCATCCTGACCACGGTCACTAGTTTTCTCAGGAAAGCCAGACAAATAGAAGACATTTTCCTTTATCTTTCATGTGTCCTATGTGTGTTCTGGGTGATGATATCTTAAACTACGCTAAACCCAGCCCAGGGATCCTGAGGGATGGCAGCCTCCCTCGCACCTGGTTGAGTTGATTAGATCTTGGAATGCTAGGAGAGCAGGGAGGAATTGCCCAAGGGGAAAGGGGGGGGGGGAAATGGAGCAGAGGAGACCTAGCTTATGTCTGGAAAGCAAGAAAATAATCAGATGGAGAAAACAGGCAGATGAAGGAAGAGAATGGCAAGGTCAATTTGTGGTGGGGGGGAATCTACCTCCCCTAAGACAACAGAAAGAGAAAAAAGAACCAAGTAACTGGTGAGATGCATTATATAGTATTATCTATTATTTAAATGTTATTTTCATAATTGTTTTTATTTTTGACGGCCACATGGACAGCCAGAAATGGAGGGGGCTAGCTAGGAATGTATATGGGGGACAGGCTGTTTTTGACAGAAAGGGGGAAGCAGGAGACGGGAAGAGGCACAGGGAGAGATGAGGGGCCGTGAGAGGGTCCAGGAGTGAGGGAGAAAAAGCTGCATTTGTGCCCATCGGCCCTGAATATAAAGACCCAGTCTCAGTCTGAAAAAGAGCCAACAGTGAGGCAGCGCCAGAATCAGCCCTGCTGCTGGAGTCTGACAGTTAACAACTCCAGCAGGAATTAAGAGGTGAGATAAGCAGATGAAACATTTGCTGAAGCCGAGATAAGCGTCCCTAGGAAGGAATTTTTTTTTTCAAAAAATCAGAATGAATCCTGTAAATCTTCCTAATTAGGAAACAGGACAAGGAATTAAATTCAACTGAAAAAAAAAATGAAGTGCTAAATAATTCACTCACACTGAACGGAAAGGCTCTCTTGCAAATACCACTGATGATTAGTTTTTGCTGCTGGGTGGTGGGGCAGGGGGGGGAAGATGTGGACATCAACATGCAGCTCACAGCACAGTCCAAAGCGGCAGCTGAGATGTGTGGCCATCCTAATTAGAGGACGCAGAATTCTGAAAAGGTTCTCGGGCTGTGACATTCCTGGCTGGTGCTTTCCTTCCAGGAATGCCACTCTAGGGTTTTGGTCATCGCATTGTCCAAAAGGACTTAATAGGAATGATCTGGAAAGAGAGAACAGAAACGACTTAGCGTGTGAGAAGCTTCAAGGTGAGAAGCGGGAAGCAGGAAAGCACGTCAATAGGATATCATTTTTAAAATTAGGAGAGAGGGAGGCAAGTACAAGCCCTGAGTGGTGGAAAGGGTGGCTGGAGGGTGTCCCGCTTGCGCTTGGGTCACTGCAGACATTCCTAAGAATCACATCCAGGGAGGTCAGGAAACCACAGCAGATTATCTAATATGAGCTGCTCTTTGGTTCTTCATTCAGCAAATATTTAGCAAGCTCCCTCAATGTTCCAGGCACTGTCCCTAGCTTCCTAGGCTGTATCAGTGAACAAAATAGAGGAAAATCCCTACCCTTGTGGAATTTACGTGCTGGGGAAGGTGAGGTGGGGCAGGCTTGGGGCTTGGGTGTGGGGGGATGGACACAGATAACGTGATGTAATAAACAAGCACATTGTATAGTATGCTGTAAGGTGATAAGAGCTATAGAAAAAGCACAGATACGGGTAAGGGACGTTGAGAGTATTCAAGATGGTCCTCATTGAGAAGCTAAGATTTGAGGAAGTAAGGGAGCAAGCTGAGTGATATCTGGGCAAAGAGGATTCCTTGCAGAGGGAACAGCTGGTTAGAGTTCCTGAGAGAGAGAGAGAGAGAGAGAGAGAGAGTGGGAGAGAGAGAGTATGTGTGTGTGTGTGTGTGTTTGTGTGTGTATGTGTTTGAGGAGAAGGTGTGCAGATGGAACAGGGCCTGGTATAACACGAACTTAGGGCCTGACACTGTTATAAGCTCTTTATGTAATTAACAAATAGAATTCTCACAGCAACCCTGTAAAGTAGGTACTCTCTTTAACCCCTTCTACCTGAAAAGAAACTGAGGCACAGAGATATGATTGAACCTGTCCAAACACAAGAATCTGAACCTCGGTTCCTGGCCTCAGAACCTGTGTTTCCAATCACGACTCTGCGTGGTTTCCAGCCAGCCCCTTCTACAACCAGCCCTGTCACCCAATCGCAATTGGAATTCAAGTACTCCGCTAGGACAAATTTATGTTCTTTTTAAAAAAGCAGTGTTGTTCCCTGCTTTATCACCTACAACCCTCTCCCTGGCCCTTTGCTCCCTTCCCTACCAACCCTAGAACTGCCTCTCCTGCAAGTTCATCACTGCGGTCCATTGCTTCTGCCCAGAAAATTAAATAATTGTCTATGGATAGAGCTTCCGTTCAGCTTGGGAAGGGGAGTTGGGGAGCAGTGAAGGGGTGCTTCTGTGGATTAAGAATGCCCTACAGATCTTGAGGAGGCAGGGTGGAGCGTAAATTGCATTTAAAAACTAGATCTCGCCTTTCCTTCTGCTCCATCAGGCACTGTGTGGGGATGTGTGTTTGTAGCTGTTCACTCAAGACAAAGCACCTTTATACCAAAACCCACTGAATTATGCAATTTAAATGGAGGAATTGTATGGTATGTGAGTTATAGCTCAATAAGCCTGTTAAAACAATCAATTTTTTAAAAAGATAGGATCTTGGCTTTCCCCTCCCTGGTTTCCCCTCCTCCTGACCTCTACCCTCAGGGACCCAGAGCCACACTCGGAAAGATGTTCACGGTTCCTCAGCTCCAAGCACAAAAGTTACAACTTTGTTTTGACTCTGAGGGTTACAGCTTTATGCCAAGGAAGACAAACGACTCTTTCCCATTATAACTTCAGTATCAATTTTCCTTAACGAGAAAAAATGATTCTAACATTTTAATGTTAAGAGAAACACGTACATATTATGGAGTAGAAGGCAATATTCACATACATGAGGGTTTGGAGCAGTTTCTTGCTCGTGGTTAGCTGCTCCCAGCTGGGGGTGGGGAGGCGTCCTGCCTCTCCGCCACTATGGGATGTGCCATGTTAATGTCTAGGACAGTCAGGAGATTCAGGGGCTGATCCAAGTTCTGGTTCTGATGAGCCGAATGGTGTTAAGTAAGTCACATCCCTTTTGGGGCCTGTGTTTCTCATCCGATGAGATAAGTGGACCAGGTAATCTCCAGGGTGGCTGCCAGCTCTCACAGCCCATGATTTGATGCCAAAAGGAGATGCTGGGGTCAGATACGTCAGGCAAGAGATACAGGAAGCAAAAGATACACTCTGTGCCTTTGAGGAACTTTTCATTTACTGGAGGACACTAAAAAGAGAGCCACATGTAAGACTTGACAAAGATATAAGATAAACCATGTAAAGAATGCAAGGGACAGGAAGTAGCTGAGAATCAGGAGTGATCAGGTCTCTGGTCCAGTTCACCTTGCTTTGACTCACCTGTGCGCCTAAAGCGACAAGGAGGCTCTTACCCTGCCGAGTCCTGGATCTCATGGGCTGGGTGTCCCTAATACAAAGGCACGCCTTATCGATCTTGTGGATGGCCTCAAATCACCAAAAAAGAAACTCTCAGAGGAGAAAAGGGATCTTAGCATCATCCAATCCAAACACCTCCATCTCCACTTAGCATTTGGGAGGATGCTTGCCTTGTGCTTATAATAATTTGATAGAATATCCTCAACATTATCCTCAATCCTGAAACAAGAACAGGGAGGCACATAATATCCTTCTCTTCAAAGCCCAGTGGGTTAAATAAGAAACGGTTTAAGGCGAGTCTTGTCATTGGCATAGACTTGAACAATATCTGTCCAGCAACCACTTCTCAAAAATCAGTTCCCTAAAAAAAAAATTAAGCTCTTACACCACTTTGTAGCATATTTGTGCATTTTCCTATCTAGTGCCACCTACTCTCCGGGGCGGTTTCTGCAACATCTCTGCAAGTCTCCGGTCACAAGCCTTTGCATCAAGTCTTAACCTGCCCTGAGTTCTAAAAAAATTGAAATGCAAAGGAAATAGATGAGAAAAATCACTATGATCTCTCCCATTCAATTTGTTCATTTTCACCCTTCCTGGGAGCTCTGGCCTCCTGGATTAATACTCATTCTGGAGACTAGACTAGAAATTGATATCTCTGGGTGGGATCTTGGGGAAGGCTTGCCTGGATGATACACGGGTATTAAACATTTGGCCCCAAGAGGTTTCTTCCAATCCAAATATTCTGGGGTCCAGAAAAGAAGGGTGGTCCCTCATAGATGATTCAAAACTGGGTTGTTACTCCCAGGCTGGAAAAATGTGCTCATTGCATCACTAGATGGCGCTGGCAGACAGGCAAGAATGGCTCTGAGGTTAAAATGTGAGCACCAACTTCCTGATAAACCAGAGAATTCCTTTGTTTCTGGATAACCAAGATCAGCTTTTGTCAGGCACATGTCAGAATAGCTTTCTGGAATAGCGATGATCTAACTGTACTGTTTTACCCTAAATCAGCGAAATGGTCCGGACTGAATGAAAGCAGTATAATATACTTCGGGGTAAAAGTATTAGTAAAGAACTATAAATCTCTTAACTAAGTAGTGTCCAAAAACGGAGTTGGTGATAAGGTTTAGATTCTTATTCTGATACGGATGGGTCTTTGCCAGTGAGATGATGCTGACCTGAATTCGGGCAGCCCCAAATGAAATCAGGGATTACAGTAGGAACTCTCCTACTTCCCAGGAAACCATATTGTTTTAACAAATCTGGAGCTGTGTGAGGATTATTTGAAGGGTCAGTTGATGAATAATTCACTATTTGAACTCTAACGACTAACCAAGTTCCGATAAGCGAACGTCTAAGCGGGGTCGGGATTTTGGGTTTGGAGGGAAGAATACGTGACCTCTGTCTCCCTCTCAGCTCCCACGGTAACCACTTCCGCATTAACGAGGGCTCTCCAGTCTGTTTAAACTCTCACGGTGACTGCAAACTGACCACTGTCTTATATTTCCAGACAGTTCCAACAGTTAGAAAGTTCGTCCTCAGATTGCGCCAAAGCCTGGCCCTTCATAACTTCTACTCCCGGATCCCGTTCTGCTGTTTTTTTTATAAGACTCCTCATTGAATATGTGATGATTTCGGCCTTCTCAGCCTAAAATAGTATCAGCTTCTTCAACCATTTTTCATACAACATAGTTTCTGCATCTTTCTTGGTTACTTTTCTCTGATTTATCTTCAAATATGTTTTGATCATATAGCCAGCAGGACCCTTAGCTGCCTTGATTTAAACACTATCAAAATTTGGTTAACTCTCTTCACTGTTTTTTTTTTTTTCCGATGGAGCCTGTGGGCAACTAAAACCCCCAGGTCATTCCCATGGGTGTGGTAGGTCAGATCGGCCCAATCCTTGGATATGCAATTGATTTTTAGAATTAAAATGCAGGTGTTAAGCTCTGTGATACAATGTGGATTTAAGCTCATAGCTGTGGTCTGTCCAAATTACACACGATCTTTTCATTCCGACTCTGGTGCCAGACAAAAACCTGGATTCAAAATTTTGTTCCCTCCCCTCCTGAGCTGTGTCATCTTAAGCAACCGATTCATCTCAAATCATCAATTTCCTCATCTCTAAAATGGAGATAACATTCCTACCTGCCTCCCAGGGCGGTACGATTTAAGCGTGATAATTTTGTGGGAAAAGTATATTTAACATAATTCACAGAACACAGCAAGGGTCCTTCATATTAGCTATTCCTCCTTGGCCATGTCATGTGAAAATCTGATAAGTATCCCCTGTAAGACAAAAATACTCTCAGGGAAGAGTAAAGAGAGACCTCCATGGCTTACCACCGTAGCGTCCTTTCAGGCTGATGTACGCACTGATCAGCAGTCTTTAGGTACAATTCTTACACCAGCCATGGCTGTTCCCACTGGCTGTGAGCCAGTTCACGTCTTAGCCACAAGGAGATTATGATGGATCTTGTCAAGCGCCGTGCTAAAAGCAAGTATGGTTTTGACGCCACTGCTTTCTACTAGTCCAACATCCCCATCAAAAAAGGAATAAATGAAGACGTGTTTTGTTTTCTGAGATTTCGGGTTGGCTCTGAGCGATCTCTGCTTTTCTAAAGACTTACAAAGAGTCTACTTAATAATCTGTTCAGTTGATGGGTTAAAGTGGTCAAATTGTGGGTTATTTCCCCCTTCGTTTCTATCATTATAATAATGGTCGTGGAGTAAATAGCTTTTTAAAATTCTGTTCTAGAATATTCTGCCAGGGATAATTGTCAAGCTGACTGGCTTTTCGTTTTTATAATGTGCCCCTTTCCCCCTTTTTTGAGAATCGGGACAACTTTGTTCTTCTCTTGTCTGTTAACAGTTCCGCTATTCTCCATGCTTTTTCAAACATTATTGACAAGGGTTCTGGGAGTTCTTTGAGCAACCTGGGATGTGATTTGTCTAAGTCTGGAGATTTGAATTTATTAAGGGGGCAGGGGCGGGGAAAAAACACCACACTAGTTTCTAGCTCTGGCTTTATCCGCTGAGCGCACGCGGGCAGGTTTTGATTTTATTTCAGCTGTAATTTCCCCATCTGGGAAATAGGCATTTGGACCAGATGAAGTTGAAGGCCCCTTCAAGGTCTGATGGTCTCTGTTCTACATCTTGAGCCAGCTAACATTTTCTAACTAACTGTTCTCATTTATCTTGGCTTTCAGTGTCCTCTCAGTAAAATTGTTCTACCTTTTTCTTTTAACTGAAGTATAGTCGATTTACAATGTCGTGTTAGTTTCAGGTGTACAGCGATTCAGAGATATATATACATGTGTATATATATGTATATACATATATATATTTTCAGATTCTTTCCCCTTATAGGTTATTACAAAATATTGAGTAGAGTTCCCTGTGCTGTAAGTAGGTCCTCCTTTTTTTGTTTTGAGGATACATTTTGGTTTAGGATCCAAACACCTCAGTGTGCCACTCAGTGCCAACATACCTGGCCTGACATTCCATCCCACCCATGTTCCCCAGGTACCAGCCTTCTCTCCATTCAGATGGACATGCCCACTTTTCAGTGTGTGTGGGCTCTTCCCCGTCCTAAGGTCACTTCCCCAAGGTGGACTATTACTCCCAGCCACCTCACTCTGTCAGATTCTACTCCTCCTTTAAGACCCAGTTCCCATTACCAATTCCCTTGGGAAGTGTTTCCGCATCACTCCCGGGGTGCTCAATAAACCCTCCTGGATGTTGAATGAATTCCAGGCCATTATCATCGCCAACAAACACAAGAAAGAATGCTCAACATCGCGAATCATTAGAGAAATGCAAATCAAAACTACAGTGAGGTATCACCTGACACCAGTCAGAATGGCCATCATCAAAAAATCTAGAAACAATAAATGCTGCAGAGGGTGTGGAGGAAAGGGAACCCTCCTGCACTGTTCTTGGGAATGTAAACTGATACAGCCACTATGGAGAACAGTATGGAGGTGCCTTAAAAAACTAAAAGTAGAACTACCATACAACCCAGCAATCTCACTACTGGGCATATACCCTGAGAAAACCATAATTCAAAAACAGTCATGTATCACAGTGTTCACTGCAGCTCTATTTACAGTAGCCAGGACATGGAAGCAACCTAAGTGTCCATCGACAGATGAATGGATAAAGAAGATGTGGCACATGTATACAATGGAATATTAGTCAGAAAAAGAAACAAAATTGAGTTGTGTGTAGTGAGGTGGATGGACCTAGAGTTTGTCATACAGAGTGAAGTAAGTCAGAAAGAAAAACAAATACCGTACGCTAACACATATATATGGAATCCAAAAAAATACTCCAATAAAGATGTTAAAAAAATTTTTTTAAACCAAAAAAATCTCTATGTTGTAAAACAAAAAAGAACATCGAGGTAGTTCCCTAACACCAGGAAGTGCCTTTTTCATCTTAGGAGTCAAGGAAAGGTGAGCTCCAGTAGTTGAACTCTTGACCTCTTGATATATTTCAAGACAAAAAAGGGACTCTAGCACAGTTGATAATGAAGCCCAAACTGGCTCACTTTCTTCCGGAAGCCAGTGCAGATTAGGGATTGGAGAAAAGTTGCTGAATGTACAAAATTACTAATTGGTTCAGGATGGAGCCTGACTCATTGGTGCCTATGCTAGTCCAACCTTTCCTATACCTAAAGCTTTGGGTCGGAGGCCAGGTTTATACCTACCTAATAAATAGTATAGTTACATTTCTTAGTAAGGGAGAACTACTTCTGTGTGTCCTACATCAGTACCAGGTGTACACCCGCAAAGACATTAGCACATGGAAAGGCAGGACGGGCTCTCCCCCGCACCCCATTTGTGAGATACTTGTCCGTAGTAAGTTGTAAACTGTAGTGAGTAATCTTAACAGAACACTTCAGGATCACACCACTGTCATAAAAGTACTAGAGTTGTGAGGAAAGACTTGTGATGAGACTGTAACAAAGGAAAAGTCAAGTCTTTCCAAAAATAAGCTACTCACATGCTTCCTGAGCATGTCAGAAACACATGCACTGGGCATTCCCCAGGGACCAGACCCTGCTGCAGACATGGCGCTAGGGATGCAGAGATACAGAAAAGATACAGAGACTTTGCTTACAAGAAGTTCACAGTCTTGGGGGAGAGGCTGCCAAAAAACTGTGATATGAGAAGAGCTGTGACAGTGATCAGTGAGGCTACAGCCCAGAACTTAGGAGGAAGTGAACATCTCTCTTCCTGTGGGGAGTGCCCTGGGCCACACTAGCAAACACCTTCTCCCCGCTCCTAAGACCTCCCCACACAGAGCAGAAGAGGCTCTCTCAGTTCCCTGGGGTCACTACCTCTGCCTTAGGGGGAGTCTTCCATCTCCAGGAGAAGTCAGGGACGGAGAGGCCGCATCGCTTACTTGCTATAATGGAGCTGCAGACTAGCAAGTCACTCCCAGCTTGTAAAGCAGTGTTTGTACAGCACTTTCATTGCCCTGGTTGGGGGTGATAAACGCAAATTTCCCAGGCAAAGAGAAGTGAAACCGGTGCTTAGTAAGCTCGTAATAGATGGGAGTGTTTATAACTGTTAAACATAATGATAACACTGGAACTCCTTCCAGGAAAGCAAAAGTAAAAGTGTGTGAAGGAACAGCCCAGCCACATGTGTTGCTGGATGGATCGTCAGACGTGGGAACATAAACTCCTGCACCCTGGCTCCCTTTCATGTAACGATCATCCAGAAATGACACCACCTAAGCCACAGCTCCTGCTGTTGCCAAACCTTGTCACTAGGAGCTAAGGAAGTACTTTCCCTGGGAAATCTTACGCCTGGGAAGCCAGCCTTATCCCTCCCGTGCCTGAACCCCTGACCCTCGTCCCCCCAGCATTCCAGGTTGCAAATTCCAGGCGGGTTATTGCCTGGACCCCTGCTGTGCCGGTCTTTCCCCTTCCCTTCCAGCTTGGTCTCTGATACTTCCCACTCCCCTGCTGGATCTTTCAAGGCAGGAGGGTAAGATCAGCCCCTCCTTCCTCCTGAGCAAGTGAAGGGCAAGGTCAGGCTTTCAGGGGCCCCGGGACAGGACGGGGCTGCTTTGTGAGCCCCTGAGCATCTGCACAGCCGGCCTCCCACCAGCAGGAGGCTCCATTCCTGCCTCTTTCCACCCCCAGAGGCTCTCCTGAGACAGGAATGGAGGTAGTCCAGGTCCTCTTGGAACCAGGGCATCACTAGTGCAGGATGAGAAGGGATGGGTTGCAGGATTTCCTCCCACGGGGAAGCCCCTCATCACCGCGGTGGTGAACAAATGCTCATTAAACCCCATCAGGGGATCCCAACGATGTAGAAACATGCGTTCAGAGGAGCAGATGGGGCATGGGACCCTGGCTCTGCCCTTTACCAGTTCTTGGGCCGGTGAATGTCTCTGAGCCTCCTTTTCCGCATTTATAAAATAGGGACAGTAATTACGTCCCTCATCAATTTGTTCTGAAGATTAAATCTGATCACACACATCAGACACGGGGCCCAGGATTGGCGTGTTTCACGTACTATCAGTAATGTCTGTTTTATTACATGAAAATGGCCGTTCCCTTAAGTGGAGAGGCGATCTTTTCTAAACTTTATTTTCTGCACTTTAACGTATTGATGAATAAATTAATCAATGCATCAAAAATAAGTACACGTATCTTTAAAATATAAGAAAAACAGAAGTTCTTTCCCAGGGTAAACATTTTCACTGGTGCGTTAGCTCTAAAAGGTCTAATAAGACCTTCTCTAAGAGCGTAAGAGGAGTACATAGCAGGAGGGGGGCGTGAAGCGGTCCTGCTCTTCTGTGGCTGAAGGTTTTGGCTATGCGTGTCCACGAAGGCCTTCGTAAGGTGGTTCTAGGAGGATGTTTTGGGACCCAAAGCACAGTGTGTTATTATTTCCCAAACGAGGCAGGGTCCAGCCCTGAAGTCACCATCCGCAAGAGGAAACCGTCGGACTTCTCATGATGAAGAGAGCTCTGTAGAACGCCCCCCGGAGACACACGTTTGCATCCAGACTTAGGGACAAGTGGGGAAATAAGTCAAAAAGAGAATGAGGAAAGCAACACAAGACCGATACCTACACCTTCTGCTTCACGCTATCTCGTGCCAGCCGTGGAGGCTCCCACCCAGACAGATCTGGGAGATGTTAGGACACCGTGCTTCTCCTTTTTCCCATGTCCTTGTTATGCACCATCTTGCCAGGAGGCTCGGAGACAAGTGAAGGGTCTGGACATGTCCTGCAGCTGCCGGATCTGCTGGGAGGAAGCCCAGACAGAAACACCCCGGGCCGCGTGTGGGCGTGGTGACCACCGTCCCCACCATCCCGCCCTCTCCAAGGGTCCCTTTCCTGATGTCATCCTCCAACTCCCTTAAAATGTCTTGCTTGGTCCTTGGAGGCACCGTATGGCTTTTCCTCTGTTTGTTCATTTGGTAGGGACACCACTTCAACATGTGGAACCTCCCACCCACGTACTGGCTCCACTTCATCCTTTAATCAACATCTTAAGCCCCCGCGACTGGCATCTGCCCACCTTCCTCTACTGCAGCTGTTCCCTCGAAAGCCGGAGACCTTCCTCTTCTCAGTCTGGAGACTTTCTAAGCCACCATCCCCCTCTGCGTGGCCTCCCGAGGCTGGTGGCCCGGCTGGCACCTCCTTCCTTCCTTCAAGCGATGCTCTCCACTCCTTTGCAGGTTCCGTTGTCTCCGCTTCTTCAGGCAAGAAAGTAGGTCTGAACCGACTGACAAAGCAAGGCTCTTTGCTTCCTCTTCCACCCCAGTGCATGCGCACACACACACACAAACACATACACACACACACACACACACACACACACACACGGCTCCCTGAGTGGGGGCTCCTGCAAGGCGCCCCCTTGGCCCAGGCTCCTCTCTCTGCTCCCCTCTTTCTTAGAGGGTTCACCCCTTCCCCGGTTTTCAGGCTCTGATGGAAGCTTCCACGGTCTTCATTTCCTTGTGACTCCCAGCTCTCCTGTGTCTCATGGTTTAAAGGTCTGTCCTCTAGATTCAGTTACTGGAACTAAAGACGTCTCCCCTTACCGACCTCTCCGTGGGCCTTTGGTCCCGGCTCCTGAGTTGTCCCCTCCCTTCAGGCCCCGTGTTCAGCCTGGTGACCAGCCTGGCTATAGAAGCTCCGGTCACCCCGTGTACCAGCCTATCTGTCTCTGCCTTTATACCATCCCCAGGGATGGGCTGGCCTGCTCCCCCACGCGTGTGCGGGGTCCCAGCCCTCAAATTCACTCACTGGCCCAGCAGTTCTCCCCTCCCCCGACCCCAGGCTCCACTGGATCTGCCTCACGAGCGTTCAGAAAAAGCTCCCTAACTCCCTTGCCCTGCTTGAGTTTTTCCACAGCCTTATCATCAACTGACATTATATATATTTCCTTTTTAGTCTTGTTTGTTTGGTTGTTTATGGTCTGTCTTTCCCTATAAAAAGGTAAGTTCCATGATGGCAGGAATTTCTGTCTGTCTCATTCACTTCTGAATCCTCACGGCCTAAAACGTGTCTGACATGTAGTAGACACGTAATACATATGTGTCAAATGACTGACTGAATGAATGAATCTCTCCCTTCAAAATGATTTTCATATTTCCCCCTGCACTTGTCATTCAAACTTACTAGCCCCAGTTTCGGACTTGCCTCTTCAGGTCTGTATCGCTGTAATGTCCTACGCTCTGGTGTCCTTATAAGAACAGGACCAAGAGCAGGAAACGGGTTCCTGATCCCCAGCCTGGTTCCCCACTGTCTGGCCTATTTAGCCTACGTACATTTTTACTGTTCTGTCCGTAGCATCCAGCTGTGGATGGAGAGATCTCTTAGCCAGAGATTCTGGGACAGCGCAGAGTTTGATCATGCCTGAGACCTCCGTTTAAACAGTCATAGGAACAAACTCTTTTGCCCATTGTCGGAGGTTACAAAGTCTTAAATGATACTCCTACTAGACGCTGTGGTTTAAGAAACAGTACAGAGAGTTGAGTACATAACTGGGAACAGAGGAGCCTGGGACAAACAAGCACATTCTTTTGGGGACATCTTGAGTTTCTGGGAGCCCCCTTTCCAGGGCAATAATGAGGCTGGATTGAGTGTAAGAGACATATCTGTGATTTTCGTATCCTTTGCTCCCTTCTTTTGCATACGGCAGCAGTCCTTCTTTCTGAAACCAGGAAAACCAGTAGAGCATCAGCATGGCCTAGGGCATTGCAAATGCAAATACCAGCAGGACCAAGTAGAGGATGGAAATGAGGATAGGATCGAAGATCATGGCAACCTGGAGGGGGCATGGTCTCTCTAAAGGGATCGCCATTATTCAGCTTGGCCAGTGGTCACCATGGGGAGAAATGTGGGTCCAGAGATTTTCAAAAGAAGCTGGAAATCTGGAATTTGATGCAAAATCGCCTACATTGTAAATGTTGGCAATATATTCAAAAATTTTAAAATACAGGGTGGTCCAAAAACACACATCTCTGGACTGGATTGTCCTGTGAGCTGCTTACCTACAACCTGTTATGTAGAAAAAAAGCGTGAACGGCAGAATCACACTGATTCTGAGTTCAACCCTTGGCTCTACCTTTTGGACCACAGACAAAGCTGTTTCAAGTTACGTAAGCCTGAGCTCCATTTTTTCCACCTTTAAAATTGGGACGGTGCTTCCAGGATTGATATGAAGATTAAATGAAACCACGTGGTTGGTACTCAATATAATTTCCCTTGTTTCTCCATCATTCCTCTCCCCTCTTTCCCACTGCACAATAAACAGGAAAGAATAGCTCCTCCACATTCGTATTTGAAGCAAGTTAAGCAACATTTTTCATCATTTGTCATATGTTTTTCGAAGAAAATGTACCACGAGGAGCCTAAATGCCCACTTCCAGCGTCTTATCAGACCTCGTTTGCATCCGTGATGAGAAGCAAGCCTAAAGAGGAGCTTTTTGGTTGCCGCTGTTATTGTGTTTTATTTTATTATGTTGGTGTTTTGTTGTTTAAAGGTAAGAGGACAGAGGATGTATTAAGGAAACATTCTTCCTGCAATCTAAAAATCCATCGACAGGTGAATGGATAAAGAAGATGTATATACAGTGGAATACTACCGTATATACATAAAAAAGAATGAAATAATGCCATTTGCAGCAACACGGATGGGCCTAGAGATTTTCATACTAAGTGATGCAAGTCAGAGAAAGACAAATATCGTATGATATTCACTTATATGTGGAATCTAAAACAGTGGTACAGGTGAACTTATTTATAGAACAGAAATAGACTCACAGACATAGAAAACAAATTTATGGTTACCAAAGGGGAAAGGGGATCCGGAAGGATAAATTAGGAGTTCGGGGTTAGCAGATACACACTGCTCTATATAAAATAAATAAACAACAAGGTCCTATTGCATAGCACAGGGAACTGTATTCAATAGCTTATAATAAACTATAATGGAAAAGAATCTGAAAAAGAATACATATATGTATATATATACATATATATATTATAACTGAATCACTTTGCTGTACACCTGAAACTAACACAGCATTGTAAATCAACTATCCTTCAACTTAAAAAAAAATTCTTCCCGAAGTTAAATTCTGACAGTACAATCTCCCACGATCTCGACAATGGAGCAAAGGGAAGACCCAGAGCCAGCGAAGGAAGCCCTCCAGCAGCCTCAGGTTCTCCAAGAGCCTTTATAACAGCGCAAGGGAGAAGCACAGAACGAGAGGAGAACAGCAAAGAGTGTCATGGGTTTGCAGCCATCGTGTTAGCAAGGCTGGGGCTCAGAATCTAGCTGAGACTTGCAAAAAAATGCTCCGGAACAGCTAACAGAGTTTTGCGTGAGCGTGCTTTGACCTGGGAGAATAGGGAAGGGCCAGGGGCAGACGGTGTTACGCTAGAAGATGACAGATACAAAGCAGAGTTGCTCCACTCCTAAGTAGCTGTCATCTCCTCTATCTCCAAGAAGGATCTTCAACATGGTTAAAAGGAAACTACAGCCCTAGGTGTGAAGCTCTGCAGGAAGTAAATACCTGGCCTCTTTAAATAAGCTCAGGTCTCCAGGTCCTGACAAATCTCATCCCCGGGGATGACAGAACTTGTAGGTTTCATCACAGAACCATTGTCGGTAATCTTTCAGGGATCTCAGGAGTGGTGCCAAAGGATTAGTGATGGGAAACGGTCTGAGTTATCAAAACGGGGAATATGTAGCTTCCGGAAAGTTTGCACCATTGAGTTTAACTTTGATCCCCAGCAAACCTTAACCTGGGTTATTAAAGAGTTAGATTGAAATCGCTTCAAAAAGGAAGCAGAAATCTCAAAAAGCCAGCACAACAAACCACATCATACTAACATCATTTCATATTCTTTTCTTTCTTGATAGGTTATCAAAAGTCACCAGGTTGTCCCAGAGGTACTGAATCTTTCAGCAGGGATTTGGGCAAAATTTCTCATGGTAAGATGAATAGATAAGGAAGAGATGATGCCCAGCTGGGTAAAGGCACAACTAGGCAACCCACTGTACCCAGAAAGCACTGAATGATTGAGCCAGGTCATCCAAAGAAAGGTGTACAGCACAAGATGCCTCTGGTCCTTCTGTGGGGACCGGTTCTGTTAAATATCTTTCAATGACGTGAACGGTAGGCCAACATATAGATGAGGGCTGACACACAATGGAAACGTATAAGTAATACACAGCATGGCAGAAACAGGATATGGTTTGCTAAGCAAGGAGCCAAAACAAACACATGGAATTTAATGGGGGAAAATGAAAGATTTTCATTTTGATTAAAAAAAAAAAGACTCAGTTATTCAAACTATTGACGAGAGTTCATGTGAAAAAAAAAAGTCTTGAGGATTTTAGTTAACAAAAAGCTCAATTTTCTGACAAATTTCTGACATGGCTCCAAAAAACTAATGCTTGTCATGGTCACACCAAGATGGTGAGCACCCCGTTGGCTGCCCGCATCAGAGCATCCGGGTCTGTTCCAGGCACCATGTTTCTCCTTCACATTCAGCTTTGTGGGCCTCTGTAATTTTTTTTTTTTTTAATTACAAAAGAAAAGTATAGTCATGGTAGAAAACCTACAAATGTAGAAAGGTGAAAAAAAGAAAATAAAAATGATCTAACTGTCACCATTTAGTGATAACTACTGGTATCGTTTTGGTATGTGTCCTTCAAGTCTTTTTTTTGTGTGAGACGGAGGAATATGGAGGGAAAATTTTTTTTTTTTTTGAAATTAACATCATATCCTGAATTCCTCCCCCCAACTCATTATATATTCTTTGAAAACACAGTTGTAATAGTCACACCATCCATTATCATACGCATATGCCTTAATTTGTTTAAAGTGACTCACTTGTGGACATTTAAGCTGTTTCCATTTGGAGGCGGTGGCAGGGAGGTACCACCAGCTTTGAAAAGGATATTGACCAAGGAGTGGGCACCCCGGGGAGGCCAGCCTGTTTAGGGAAAGGTCTTAGAGGGACAGTTAAAAAGCTGAGAATGTTTATCCCAGGGAAAGGCCCTGATGGCCTTCTTCAAACCCTTGATTTGCTGTCAAGGGTGGAAGGGAGTGAATTCGTTTTGTGTTGTTCCCGAAGGTTGAACTAAGACAAGTGGAAAAAGGTTGGAGGGAGTCTGATTTCAGCTCCATCTCTAACTGTCACTGCTGCCTGCCCGAGGACAGAGATGCTTTGAGAGGGAGTAACCCTTCCATCACAGAAAGTGTTCAAGCCAAGACAGGATGGCCACCTGGGGCCGGAATTTGTAGATAGGATTCCTCCGCTGAGTGGGAGACTGAAATAATAACCTCCAAGATTCCCTCCAACTGGAAGATTTCGTGCTCCTTTCTTACCCCCTTTGAGCCCACTCACAGGAAGAATTTATGGCAGGTAGGGAGTAAAGAAGTCGATGTCATTAATTTTACTGCTGGAGGAAGCGTTGTAGCTCAGAGATGCAATATACACCTTTGCCCTCTGTACCGTCTCACATCTAGACAGCATTTTACAGTCAACAAAGCCTTTTTCACGTAGGCCTTATAACGTGATTCTTGTAACAGTTTTGTGAAGTGGGTGTTGTCATAAGTGTTCTCACCTTTAGTTATTATGGCTTTACAAGGTATTTTGATCTCTAGTTGGGCACGTGTCCCCAATTTTGTTCCCTTCCAAAATTGTCTGAGCTATTCTTGGCCCTTTTTTCCCTCCCATATTAATTTTTGTATAAGCTTTTCAAGTGCCTGGGAAAAAAACTCATTTCCATTTTGATTGTAATTGCCCTGAATTCATAGACTTAAATTGGAGGAGCAGTAATGCTATCGGGTCTCTCCGTCCGTTTATTTGGGGGTGGCCTCTTCCTCAGTAACCTGCTCCACCCCACCCCCTTTCTTACTGGAAGAACACACTTCCCACGATAGAGACTGAAAATATGAGATGCTTTCTCAGCCTCCCTTGCCGGTAGGCATGACCTCACAACTTAATCCCGGGGAGTGCGACTAGAGGTGACATTCTATGAGAACAGTTTGATAAACACGGGTGTGTGAAGAGATACTTCTTTTACTTCCTTCAGAATGAGGCTGTACGAAGGGGACTTTACACGTAGACTGTAGCTAATACAACCAACCTACAGCCATGAGAGGACAAATCTGAGGGTAGAAGCCCTGCCGCAGAAAGACGGAAAGATCCTGAGCGTCTGATGACGTCTTTGCGTTGCAGGACTAACCCGCACCTGCCTGTGCTGGACTTCTTGTTACACCAAATGATAAATATTCTCATAGTTAAGGCATTTCTGGTGGGCATGCGTTACTTGCATGTGAAAGCATCCTAATTAATATACCGTGTCTTTTATCATTTCCTTCAATAATATTCCATCTGCT
The DNA here is from genome assembly GCF_003031525.2 of Neophocaena asiaeorientalis asiaeorientalis. Classification (NCBI taxonomy): domain Eukaryota; kingdom Metazoa; phylum Chordata; class Mammalia; order Artiodactyla; family Phocoenidae; genus Neophocaena; species Neophocaena asiaeorientalis. The sequence goes on from NW_020176571.1 coordinate 3,759,452, forward strand.
TCTCCACAAGCACCTTCTTCAGTTTTGTGAATAAGACATTTTAAAAAAATTACATTCCTAATCGTCTAAGACTGGTGATTAAGGAAGGCTACTGCTTTGTTTCTTGGTCTTACATCCAGCTTAGCGATCACTCTTATTCATTCCAAAAGTTTATCTATAACATTTCTTAAGACTATCACATCATCTGCTAATAAAGACCGTTTTCCTTTTGCTTTTAAATTCTTTATCTGATTGTGTTAGCTAAGACTTCTGGCACAGGGCTGAAAAGAAGCAGTTAGAGTGAGCGGTTCTGTTTCCTCCTGACTTGGACATGGGTGCTTACTGAGTTTCACTTCTCAGGACCCCCGCAAGGCAAAACTCCAGGGGCCCAGCTCACATTACTTTGTCACTAGATGCGATTTTGTAACATATTTTAATAAATTTTCTTTACCAGGTTAACGTGTTCCTTTTTCCTATCAGTTAGGATCAGGCTTGGCTGAGAGTAACGCAAAACGACTAAATGGCAGTGGGTTAAACAAGATAGAAATTTATTTTTCATGCTCAAGAAACCCAGTCCGTTGGGGACATCTCAGAGATCCAGGTTCTCCTTATTATGCTGTACCGCCGTCTGAATGTAAAGGGTAAAATTGTATGCTTTTCTCAAGGGATGAAGAAAAAACATTCAATAAAATTTATCGTTGACTTAACGAATTTTTTAAAAACTTAATAAACTAGGCCTAGAAAGTATGGCTGAGACTGCTAATTTCACCCTGGTATTCATTCTCCCTTTATTCCATTGTAAAAAAAATCTTAATCCTTTCTTCTTAATTTTCAATTTTATTTGCATAAATGTATCATTTTCTCTTACGATCTGTTTAATCTCCCTTCTAAGGCAAAATAGTTCTGTTCCCCTTTTTGTTCTTGGTATTGTTTATTCGTGCCTTTTTCTTTATTATGCGTACTAGACCTTTTTCTTTTATTCAAAAGATCAAATTTTAATTTTATCGAGCTTTTTGTATTGTTAGTTTTCCAGCTCACCCTTATTTTTTCCTTCCTTCTCTTTTTAGGGTCTTCCTGTTTTTTACCCCCCTTGCTTCTTGGATTGACTGTAGACTCATTTACTTTTTACCTTTCTTTCTTTTTATAAATTAAATTTAGGTCTCAATTGAACCTTATAAGTCTACGCTAACTGCATCACATGTGTTTATGTAATCCTTTCCCTTTTTCTTAGTTTAAATTATTTTGGACTTTATGATTTCTTCTTGAACCCAAAAGTTATTTAGGAGAGCATTTTTAAGCTACCAGACATGCTTTTTTCTCCACTTACTAAAAACAAAAACAAAAACATAACAGAAACCTCTTTCCCTGGCTTGTAATTGCACAGTGATCAGAAAACATGTATGATATAAATTCTTGGAAAATTGTTAAACTCTTCTTTGTGACGTGGTCAAGTCTGCAAATGTTCCACGTTAACATGAAAATCAATTATTATCTTTATTTACTGTGTGTGGGTATTCTGTATAAAGCTGTTAAACAAATTTACATATATTTTCTTCAAATATTCTACAGTCTTACAAGGCTCTTTTTACAATTCATCATTTTCTATTGGAAGAATGTTAAAAATCTATTATTTGTATAAAATGATCAGTTTCCCCCGTTTGTATCATTCGAAGTCATGTTGCTCAGTGTATGCAAAGTCATGGCTGCTACATCGTCTTGGCAGATGACTCATTTTGTACTATACGGTGTCTCTCTTTTTCCTTATTTTTTTGGCTATAAACTCCATTTTGTCTAATATTAATATTGCTGCTCAACATTCTTTTGGAATTTGAACGATCTATCTTCTCTCTTGCCCACTCTTTGTTTTCAGTCTTTTGGACGGATACTGTTTTAGGTGTATTTTTCCAGTCACTAGTGTATGGTTGGATCTCTTTCTCTTTCTCTCTCATTCATTTTGATAATCTCTGCATTCAGTTGTTGCCTTTAATCCAACTGCAAGTACAGAATTATGAATTCTTATTATCTTAACTTGTTTATTTTTAATGAACGAAATTTCTTTTTCGTCTCTTTGATTATCTTAAACTTTCTGTTTAAGCCTTCATCAGGCTGCTTTGTAAAATTATTTTCAGTTGGCGTGAATTATTGATTGCTTTTCTTAGCACTCACTTCCTATGTATATTCTGGAAAGTTTGCAGGCTCACTTTATACGGGAGGCTTTTTTTTTGTTCCCTCTCTCTTGCAACCAGTTGAAAAGCTTTGTGGGTGCTTCCACCCAGCACCCTGCGCCCTCAGTCCACAGCCAGGTTTATGATGGTTTCCTGGAGTCTCCTGCCCCACAGTGAGAATAAGAACATTGCAGAGTCACTCACAGAACCTGGATCAGTTCCTTGTTGGGAGCTGGGTCCCACCTCCCTCATTCTACAGCCAGGTTTATGATGGTTTCCTGGAGTCTCCTGCCCCACAGTGAGAATAAGAACATTGCAGAGTCACTCACAGAACCTGGATCAGTTCCTTGTTGGGAGCTGGGTCCCACCTCCCTCATCCTACACCTTCTGGGAGAGTCAGACCCTGTCTTCGGACAGTTAGCCTGCTTCCACCATCCTTTGCGTGGACACTTAGCTTCTGTTACCCCAAAAGAGCCAGGCTCCTTTCTGCTGTGGCCTGCAAGGCCATGGCTTCCTCCCTCCTCACTGCTTTGAGTGATCCATAAAGATATTTTTTCTTCTTTTTGAGTTTGGCGATATCTTTTTAGGCTTGTTTTTTCTTTTCATACTTTGTCTTTCATTGCTTTGTACTTAGAGCACAGGGAATATGGAGAAATATGAGATGAAGGGGAGCCTACTTGACTGGAGGTCCATTTCATATCATCTTTTTCTTATAAAGTAAAATATAAACCCCTTGGGCTGGCACTCAAGGCCTTTTGCAATCCAGGTGCAGCCCACCCACTGCGGGCATCCTGGCCTCTCTCACCTGAAGTTAATTGCTGCCCCCTGAACATAGCATGTGCTCTCATTCTTCCGTGTATTTATATGTGCTGTTTCTTCTGTCAGGATGGCCATTCTGCCACACGTGTAATCTCCAAGACTTTGATCAAAAACCTCTTCAGCTGGGAAGTTGGCTTCAGATCCTTTAGGCTAAGTTATTTCTTCTCCATGCAATGCACTCAACACATGTGTACTGAGTGAATGAACGAATGAATGAATGAATCACATGGTGTAAAAGATTGAGTAGACACAAGTACATGTGGTTTACAGCCATAATGTTACCTCCATGGTCAATTGTTTATCTAAAGGTCTGCTCTGATCAACTGTAGTATATCATATTGATCAAGTGCATTTAGAAATAAGGGGAAAAGAGTAGAGACAGTTTTTCCATGACGCTTGTCTTATATCACGGCCATTATGCTAACTCTAAATGAAGCTGGTTAAGAAAACCTATATCCCTTTTGTAAAAGTGTGACTTTTACAACTATTAAGGCAACATGATTAGGGACCAACTGTCTCATTTCCTTCCTCAATAACAGGGTATCCTTTTAAAGAACAGATGTTACCCTGAGCTCAATTTTTTTATTTTTAGAAAAGTTTAAAATATGATGGAAAAAGCTTAATGACTTCAAGCTCTAGTATGCTTAACTGCTGCAACACTATAAAAACCCGATTGTATCTTTCTATTCTTTATGATTTCATCTCAGGAGAAAGGTTCCTTTTTTTTTTTTTTTTTTTTTTTTTTGCTCCCTTTTTGACAGGGGAAAGAATTTATCAAGGAAAGTGGTACCAAATGGCATGTTTTTTGAGCAAAAATATTTACCTAATTGTCCAGCTTTTCGGGAATCCTTCAGGATACTATTTCTTCCTCAGGAACAGAATAAAGGCTCTGTGACATGCGAGAAACAAAAAGGGTTTCAGTCTGGTGGGGGTTCCTCGCGCTTTCTTTTCCTCCAGCTTGGTCGCACAGCTACGGCAAAAACAGAAGATTCAAAAATGAGCAACATTTTTGTTCTAAAAACATCTAAAATTCATCTCAAACCTGTACCTCTTCTGGGCAAAGAAATGCAATCCATTCTAACAAGTAATTAAACAAACAAACAAACAAATGCCTAAAACCACAGTCTCCTCTGGCACCGTCTACACCCGCTTCTTGCCTGTAACTCTTCCCGCAAATCCCAGCTACGGTGATCCCCTCTCCCACAAGCCCACCTTCCCCTGGTCCAGCACCATCACGGCAGGGCTCCTGTGTCTGGCCCAGGCATGTGTTGGGTAAAACTACATATGCAAAACATGGGGAAGAGAATTCGGAAGCGAAGGTGAACTTATCATCCCATTGAACTCCAGAACTTTGCTCCCTGTTGCCAGGAGTCGTCACAGACTTCTGAAAACCTGAAATTTAATTTATGTGAGATTTTTTCTTCTTCCTAGTGATTCAGAAAAAAAAGAAACGCTAAATTTTCCCCCAGATTGCTATTTCCTCTGCATTCCTAATCTGACCTCAAAGCTTTATTCATTTAACGTTATTTAACAGAAGACGGTTAACTACCTACTCTGCTCCTTGCACTACTTCTCATAGATACTTTGAAGCCGTCGTGGGGCTTCAAAGGGAAGGATTTGGAGTTTCGACAACTGAGAATTCTGAATCGATTTCAACGTCTACAGAAAGGATCGAAATTCGATAAACTGTCTTTTCTCCTTGTATAACCAGCCATCTCACTGTACTTGAGAGGTCGTAGTCCCTCCCAGAGAAGGGTATGAGGGAGTGGGACATGGGGATTTTTTCTACTTAAAGAAAAAATATCTGGAAATATTTTTTGCTTATTGGCTTGATCTTTTGTGCTAAGCAACTATGATTTTTTTTTTTTTTTTTTTTTGCGGTACGCGGGCGTCTCACTGTTGTGGCCTCTCCCGTTGCGGAGCACAGGCTCCGGACGCGCAGGCTCAGCGGCCATGGCTCACGGGCCCAGCCGCTCCGCGGCATGTGGGATCCTCCCGGACCGGGGCACGAACCTGCATCCCCGGCATCGGCAGGCGGATTCTCAACCACTGCGCCACCGGGGAAGCCCGCAACTATGAATTTTTGAAGAGGAGAACAAAATTCACGATATCTGTACGTCCAGCCATTATGTCGTGCACCTTCAGTTCACACAGTGACGCATGTCAATTACATCTCAATCAAACTCTGGGGAAAAATGACAGAGGAGAGCGAACAATAGCCGCGAAGCAAAAGCAGAACTGTCTAAAGAGGACGCATCCGTCAGCTCTGAGACAGGTACCTGTGGTACATTTCATCTCTTTTCATTTCCAACCACATTTACGAGCATCTGCTAAGTGCCAGGAGCTGAGCGGAGTTCTAGACCCGTATAGAGATATGACGCAAGCCACATATGTAATTTGGAAGTTTCTAGTAGCCACATTAAAATGATTAAAAGGAAATAAGTTTTGCAAATTTTCAAATATTGGAAAAAATATAAAGATTAAAAAAGGGCTTCCCTGGTGGCGCAGTGGTTGAGAGTCTGCCTGCCGATTCAGGGGACACGGGTTCGTGCTCCGGTGCGGGAAGATCCCACATGCCGCGGAGCGGCTGGGCCCGTGAGCCATGGCCGCTGAGCCTGCGCGTCCGGAGCCTGTGCTCTGCAACGGGAGAGGCCGCAACAGTAAGAGGCCCACGTACTGCAAAAACAACAACAACAAAAAGATTAAAAAATAACATTTCAAACTTTGGAAAGATTTATTAAAAAAAAAGAAATAGGTGAATGTGGTCTGGCCCTGCTGACCTTCCCCCCAGCCCACTGCTCCCAGCCTCTTTCCTGAACTTCGGCCTCCCTGGCCTTCCAGGGCCTCCCACAAACCAGTCTTTTCCCCTGGGATCTTCCACAGCTCAGGTCTCCGCCTGGTGTCCCCTCCCCATCTCTGCCACTACTTCTTGTCGTTTGGTAAACAGAATGCGGTGATAGGTGGCCGACAGGAGCTGGATGGGTACCCAGTATCTGGGGGTGTTCACACGTGATGACGTGGGGAACGATGCTTTCATCCAGGTACGTAGAATGGATCCTCGTGATGGAATTTTGGACTCCATGACGATGGGAGTTTCATTTACGATTGTGTAGATTGTTCTTGACGTAGAACTTGAAGCTGAGGGGTGAGTGAGACGGCAAACCCATCTGCACTCTGCTCACCAAGCCACGCCCCCCGGCTCAGAGCCGTGTCCTCTTGAAGGAAGGGCCGACTTTTCTCCTTTTCACAAAGCCACTGACCTAGCCAGGGGCAGCTTTGTGCTGAAGGGGGATCTGGGGGCTAGGGAGAGGTCTTGCCAGCCCCTCTTAAGATGCATCTCACAAGTGGCCCCCCTGCACTGTCTTCGTATAAGTTCTGTGGAGTTGAGGAGATACATATTTGTGTATTTGTGATCATTCTTAGGTCTTGACCTTGAGATTCTCTCAGGGAGAAACAGAAAAATCAATCATTTCAATAAATCTTATTTTGGGCCCAACATGAATCATCTCTCCTCAAGACTCTGGTTCCCTGGAATCCAGATGGGGTTTCCATAACAACAGGGGACATGAGAGTCTCAGACTCTCTCAGAGGGAGTATTACTAAGAATTAGGGGAGGACAGAGTCCCATCCAGATGAAGGAGGCCTTCTGGAGAAAGGTCCGAGGGACATAGCCATTGGATATCACTGTCCTGATGGTATAAAACCTCCCCTACGATATCATACCCACTGGTGTATAAGCTCACACCATTCATTTAAAAACCACTACCCGTTTAAGCAACATTAGAAAATTTCCAAAACATCCCCTTCCCTTCTTCCTTCTTCACATCTGCCAATAATCAACCATTTAAAAAAAAAAAAAAATTAGTGCCTGCTATGTGCCAGCAGGTACAAGGGGCCACAGTCAGTCTCTGGTCTCATAGGTCTTAACAGAAGTTTCCGAGGTGGTTTCTCCAAACAGAAGATTTTAGGTCTGAGATGATCTCTAGGAATTTGATGCTCCGATTTCCAGAATCCCCAGATCCCCCTTCACGCTCTGTTGATGTGTTGCCAAATGCTGAAAGCACTTAGTTCTAAGTCACTGATTATGTGTCAAGGAGAACAAGGTGCCCAGCCCCTCCCCAAAAAGGATGAAGCTACTCCTTCCCTGGGCTCGCTCACCACTTGGGAAGTGCGTGCAGATTTCCCAAACGCCAAGTCGGTGACACTGACCTCCAGGACAGGACTCCTCTCCAGGCCTCGGTTGCTAAGCACACCATTTAGGTTTTCTTCACTCGCTCTCCTTCATCAAAGCTTTTAGGCCATCTGTAGCCTCCAATTTATTGCTTTAATGTCAGACATTGGTTGAGCTTCTGTGTTAATTTTGCAATAAGTTTGGATAAACAACGAAAATGATAAGACACAATCCCTAGCACGTTTGAACTCATGGGCCAGTTGGGGAGGAAGAAAGTATGTAAACCATTTCAGTTCAGGGTGATAAAAAGCCACAGCAAATCCTACAGAAAGACAGAAACATAACTCTTAACTTTAGCTGATGAAACTGGCAAGGCTTCGTGGAGTGGTCATTTTGAGCTGAGTCTTAAGAGTACAAATAAGAATTAACCAGGAGGGGAGGTGAGGGAAGACAAGTCTAGGCAGAGGGAACAGTGTGTGCAAAGTGCCAAGGAGGTTGTGCTGGACGGTCCAAGGCGACACACCCTCCCTCCAGGGCAGCCTTCTCTATCTGAGCACCCGGGAACTAACGAGACAAGTTATCTGCCCTCTCCCCTACACCCAACACACAGTGGTGGGACGGGCATGGAATAACCACTAGAGACACTCCCATTCAAAAAGGGGGGAAACAGGAGACATACGGGAGTCCCTGGTCTAAAGCAACTCTGAAATCTGATGGGAACATGTGGTCTGTTCCCTGATTAGAGACCAAGCCCTGGAAATTACCTGCTGCGGTCTTGGTTCTGTCCTAACAGCCATTCTTCCTTTTCCTGAAAAGGTAACCTATATTTGCAGCTGAGACATTTTCTCAGACTATTTTCAGCCTGTAAAAGTTTGGGGGTCCAAAGACCTTTTTCTTTTTCTTTTTTTTTGGTATGTTCTCTGTCTCTTTCAGTCCAAGCTAGTGGTGTTTCTGCTTGTACAATTTTCTTAAAACCTTTGGAAACCTCCTATGAATCTTACTGCGGTTCATGCCATTAGAAAAATAAAAAGTCACATCCACAAACCTCTTGGGGATAAATCATTCTCTCCCTTTGGCTTCTGCCAAAGCTACCAAGGATTCTTAAAAGTCCTGGATTTTGTTTTTGCTTTCATTTTTGTTTTTGAATGAACAAAATGCTCTAAGGCATTACATTGAATTTTTCCAAGGGCTTATCAAAGGACTTTACAGTCATACTCTCAATTTTGTCATTACACCATGTTTTTCTGCCCATTCCCTGAATTTTATTTTTTTCCAGAAGCTATTCTTGATTTAACATTGATTTCCATCTGGAGAAGCAGGAGACCTTCCAAACTGCTGTGCAGAGTCTGTGTCCTTTATATTTAACTTTTTTGTTCCCTTGAGCTTCTCTCTCTCCTCTCAAATTTTACAGCAAGAAGACGTCAGGGTGACCTTTAACCCTGCCTGGAAATCTTAGCTGGATCACCCAACTCAAAGGGTGCACTTTCTATTCTCCCCATTACTGCAGACAGGAGTGTGGCTCAACTTCCCACCTCTGCATAATGGATCCTCTTCTGTCTCGTTGCCAATAACAGTTCCCTCATTTTTCTTTAATCCTGATAGCTAGCTTTCTCGAGGGACACCAGGCTTCTGCTAACAGCCTCTTTGAGACCCTTTAGATTTTTACTAATACTGTCCTCGAGGTCTTTCCAGCTGCCATCCTCCACTGTCCCAAAGCCACTCTCATATTTTGAGGTGTTTGGTGACAGCAGCCACTCCACTTGTCCCTCACCTTCTGCACACTGACTTTGGACTCCCTTGTCTATTTCCACCTCCGGCTGCCGCCCATGAAGCCTGCTTCCAATCCCCTTCCATGCAGTGGGTAGACAATTTTCTTCCAGAACTTCGACTACTTCTGAAGGTCCTGGGAAATCCTTCCAACATATCCCTCCAAAGATCGGTTCCCCAGAGGAGCTGTCTTGGGAAAGAGCTGAAAGACAGGCCTAGTCAAAGTTTTTATTGGAGGCTCTCTTCAAAAAAACAAACAAACAAATACCTTTTCAGGATACCAAATATTTCATCTGGAGAAAAGCATCAAAATTCTGTGGGAAACATTTTTAATTCTCTGTTTGAAAGCAAAACCCAGACAGTGAGATCCATTTCTAACATCTCAGGAGAGAGAAAGAAAAAATGTGGGCTTAAATTTATGTTAGGCTAAGGTAGGTTGTTATTGGTTTACTTTTGTTTTCAAACATTAGCTTGACAGTAGAAGCAGTGCATGGCCAAGTGGGGAAGGCTGAGGACTCATGCAGACCTGGGCAAGTTTCCTAAGGCCACAAACCTCAGTTTCTCCATCTCTAAAGTGGAATTATAATTACACTTACCTCCAAAGGTTGATGTGAGGGTTAGAGGAGATACAAAGTATGGAAAGTAGCAGAGCAGAACATCCAGCAGATGATCACTAACCCCCTCTGGCCTCATTAATACGGAGACTACAGAAATGACTCCTCATGGCTCCTCTGAAACCTCCACTGGTCGCTCCTGAAGCTTCCGGAATCAGGAGTCTATGTTTCCACTCCCCGGGGAGGATGCTTTGCTGGGGAGGAGTTGGGGGAAGGCAGCTTCCCTCTTGCCCTCTTAGGAATTAGGATCTCTCCCATACTAAAAAAAAATCCCAAGTTTAGGACTATGGAATGTGGACATCTCCACGGACCACACTGAATCTGTTCCCAAAGGACTATTTCAGGGAAGAAACAAGACCCATTTAGTTTTATGTCTGCCTTAAATCCACCCTTGATGTCATCTTTCTGGGTTTCTCTCCTCCACAGCCCAAATCTCCTCCATGCTGCTTCCTAGGAGAAGCCTTCAACTCTGTCTCCCAAGCAGCCCTGAAGCAAGAGCCTGGAAGCCAGTCTAGCCCCTGCAACCAGCAGCAGGTCCCGGCTCCCACTGTGGCGTGGCATCAAGCTGGGAAAAGCACGGGACTGGGAAAAGGGGAGAATGACAAAGGTGAAAATGAGACTCAGAGAAGGAATTTTAGGAGAGTAGAGAGGGAACATTGTTTGGAAGCACGGTGATGTACCCAGGTGGGAGGAAGTTCTTGGGGGGAGATGTGAACAAAAGCAGAGACACAGGAGAGGAATCTGAAGGGGAGGAGTATGGAATACACTCGAGGGAAAAGCTGCGGAAGGCGGGAGTCGGACGGGGAGTTAGTTAGACTTGCTGGGATTCTGGCAGGTTCCTCTCCCTGCTTCTCCCCACCTTCCTCTGGGTGATTCCACCTTTTTAGACACTCTGTCTTCTTCGCCCCCTTCTGGCTTTAGCTCAGCTCGGGTTGTCTCTCTCTGGAGATGACGCGGCCTCTTGGCCAACCGGTCCCTCCCCAGGCCCCGGCCCCTACCCATGCAGCTCACAGCCCCAGTGGCCTCTCTTTAGTCTGATCTAGTCCCCTTGGTGGATCCCACACCCTCAGGATCAGGTCCGAGCCCCTCATCATGGTGCATCAGTCTTTTGTGAACTGACCTCCCAGCCTAACCTCTCTCCATCGTGTGCTCCAGCCTCTCTGGGGAGCCCATCACCCAGAGCCTGCCTGGCCCCCCTCCCCTGTCCTGCATTGGTTCTGCCTCTCACTCTGTCTTTTCTCTCTCTCTGGCCGACTTACATGCATCTGAGCACACGGGGCGTTTCCCCTTCATGTCAGATCCATTTGCCCTGCTTCCCCAGCGAGTTCCTGTTTGGTTTTCACGTTTCGGCTCAGACACCCACTTCTCCTTGACGCCTTCCGTGCTGGTACCACCCCTCACCCCCGCCGAAGCTGACCCAGGCACACCCACGCTGGCTTGTTTTCCTGCTTGCTCGGAACTAGCTTGCCTCTGATGCTTCCGGACGGACACGCTGCCTTATTCTCATCTAGGATGGTTTCTGGAAGGAGTCCCACACTGACAGAGTGAACGGATTGATGGACGCTCACCTGGTGGCAAAGGAGAGGTGGTCGGTGGGGAAAGAAGAGGTGGCGGGGGGGAACCAGTGAAGGAAGGAGGTTAGGTGAGGAGGAAGGTGAGAGGAAATACAGAGAAGAAAACAAAGGGTTTGGGTAAAAGCAACACGTGTATTTTTGCGGGGGCTGGTAACTCCTATTTTAGGGGAGAAAAGTCCTGCATCCAAACGGCACCTTGGGCTGTTTCTGCTGCTTCTAAATGAAGGATGAGGGTGGGAGGGGGTCCCAGACCCTAGAACCAGCACCACTTAGGAATCACCTGCCTCCCCCTTCAGGCCTCACTTCCTGGGCCTCCAGGTGCCTGACTTCCTTCCCTTGGTACTAACGCCGTCCCTGCCCTGCCCTTCACTGCACCCCCAAACCATCACACCCCACCAGGGACAAACCCCCCAGTCTTCTCTCTTACTCAGGGTCCCCACCTTCCTCCTCTACTTCCTCCTGACTTACTTCCCACGCTGATCCCTCCCCCAATTCATCTCCCTTTTCCACACCCTAGGAGCGCACGTCATTCAGCCATTGGTCGGAACCCCCAACCAAAGGCGTGCTGCCTCGACTGCTCAGCTTCCTAAAAGCCCCCCAAGTTCTGTTAGGACAATAGGAACATTTAGGGACAGTCATTTTCTAAAACCTCCAAGGCGCTCCATTGCCTCTGCTCGAGATACCACTTGACTCAATGTCTTGGACGTTGCAGGGCCCGGCCCGAGCTGAAGATTAACGTCTCTGCATGTCCAGGGTCAACGGCTCGTGGGGTTTTATCAGCGTCGGCAGAGTGGGAAAGGTAATGGAGAACCAGTTCAAGGGACGCCACTCCCCCTACGTCTGACCCTCACTCCTTTGGGGCAAACGCCGTCTACAGAGCCTGTGCACCACGGTTTATTTTTATCTGTTGATTTTGCGGTTAACAAAGAGAAGTTGCCTCTCTCTGATGCGCTGGTTCAGGGGTTCAAAGCGCCTAGCTACCTTGACCTCCTTACCAGCCTCCGACATCGCGGTGTGGCTGCCCAACTGGGCGAGATTTATACTTATTTTTCTATAATGGAAAACTCATTGCCGGACATCGAGTGACTCACTTTGATTTGTTTTCTTTGGAAGAAGCGGCCGGCGGCGGCGGCGGCAGCAGTGCCCCAAGCTGGGTCATTAATATGGCAGCAACAACAACAAAGACCTTTACAGCCGCTGCCTGTAAACCGTGGATAAAGTTCAAGCATTTATTCTGTCTGAGGCCTCCCAGTGTCTATAAAAGCCCAGCACGATTATATGATCAGTGTCAAGACCCACTTTCCTTCTTTGTGCTCCGGGGTGCTTTTCCTTGCCCTGTCCCTCCGTGTGGCCACCGCAGCTGCTCTGGTGCTATTAGCAACCCCAGGCACAGACGACTGGAGTGTTCCTTGGGCTTTGTTTTAAACATGGTGTTTGCTTGTGTTAACTACCGCCTGGCTCCCTGACACCCGTGAATGGAGCTATGCGGAGCTGTCAATCAACAACAATAATAATGCCATCTGGGTTTGAATAATACTAACGAGAAGAAGAAGAAGACGGATACTGTGTATTAACACAGCACCTTTGTCCCAGAAGCTCAGAGGGCGTTTGGGATAATAATTCATTCATGCTCGGAGCACTGCTTGGCGGTAGATATTATGATCCCACCACGGGGGACTGAGACACAGAGAGGGCAAGTGGCTGGCCCCGAGGTCACACAGTAAGTCAGGGGTGGCATAGAACTTAGCTGCTGCGGGTCCCCCAAAGCACTGGCCCTACAGGGTCACACTGATCGACGCCTGTGTACCTCTGGTTTTAAGCTCTGGTTATACGAGGAGCTCTAAGACCTAGTTTTTCCATACCTTGTGGGATGAAGGAAAGGAAGAAGTGAAAAGAATGTTCTAGGGTGGAGGACGCCTCAGAGATCCTCAGCCTTTTAAGAGAGCCCATTCAAGCCAGGGGCAAGGAGGGGAGGGTGACCGGATGTAGGGGTACCACGCCGAGAGACATCTAGGATTTCCAAAGGGGTGGGAGGATGGTGGAAGGATGTTAAAGCGAGATGGATAAAGAGAAAGAGAGATTTCCCAAGTAGGGGAAAAGGTGAGCTCAGCACAGAGCCAGAAAGCTCTCAGAAAGCCAAACAAGGAGCAATGGCCGGCCAGAAGGAAGGATAAGGCTGGAGATGCCAAGAATTTCCTGGTTTGGTCTAAAATCCCATTCTGCGCTTTGCAGGTCCCACTGAGGTCCCTCCCTTCCCAAACCCCTTAGCACCCGGGGGGTTCAAACCTGTCACTTTAAATCAGTAGATTCTCTCCTAACTTCTCTGTGCCTCAGTTTCCACCTCTGCAAAACCGGTTAATAACATCGTCCCATTGGGTTGCCTAGCACAACGCAATAACTTCCAAATTAATTTCTCCGACTCCAGCCTCTCTCCGATCCCTGTCGTTGGGCCGTGATGAGGATGAAATAAGCTAATATATAAAATGTGGAGAACTGTGTGTGACACACAGTGGTGTCAGCTGCTCTTATCACAAGCGGTAACAGGACTGTGACTGTCACCATAGTCATCTTCCTCTGGTCTGCTGGCCTCTTCCTCGACAGCTAAGGAGTGGAAAAAGCACCATGGAGAAAGTGTCCAGCCATATAAGGCCATATGATGAAAGCGCCCGGGGCCTCCACCCTCGGCTGTGTCGCTGTGTCGCTGTCAGGAACAACACTGCAGACCGGCACTGCGCTATCCTCATGCGCTGTGTGCTTTAATCCTGTCTCCTCTGATAGACTCTGAACCACGCACGGTAACACATCTAATTCTCCTCCATTCCCCAGGGCACCCAACGCCACTTGACAGGCAGCCTTTGCTCGGAAGACACATGTCACTTTTCCATGATTTCTTGACCACCTGCCATGCGCCGGCCTCTGAGCGGATGTATTAGAGAGGCTCTTCCCCCGGGAGATCAACTTCCTTGGTAGAAGAGATAAGCCATATAAGGAATAATTCACAAACCTTAGCGGGCCTCAGAATTCCTTGGACGGCTTGTTAAAAAGAATCTCAAATGACTTGGAATGCCCATCGAAATTTTATTTTTATTCTTTTCCAGTGGAACTTGTGAAAGTTTGTAACAAAAGAAACGACGAGATCAAAGAGATAGCCCAGAAAATCAACCTTGCAATGCTGTAGAGCGTGGATGAGACCAAGGAGAGATTGAAGTTGGGGAAATCGATTCGGGAGTAGCTGTCGTATTCTAGGGAGGTGTGAAAAGTGCTGAAGAAATAACGAACTGATGGATTGGTTTCGAAGCCTTCTTAAAGCGCTCATCAAATCCTTACTCTCCTGGTTCCCTCTCCCTCGCAGAGCTGGAGCTGACACCTTCTGCCCTATAAGTTCGTTATTTACGGTCTCGTCTGTCCTTTGCTTTTGTCCCTGACCCAGTTTAGAGACGCTTTACCACTGGGACTGCCTCTGCGGCCCTCTAGTTTCCAAGGCAAGCATTCTTGGCAATCAATAAACAGATTTACAATTCCTCCCCAGACTTTCCAGGCAGAAAGCCCCTGTGTCACATGTCTCCAGGGCCTCTTCTCCATCCCTCACCCCATGCGAGGACTTTGACCTTGAGTGGATTTGGGCTCCCGTTTTCTCGTTTCCTCTAGACTCTGAGCTCCTTGAGGACAGACCCCAACCTCTATCCCGCCTTTTTTCAGTGTAGGGGCTGCCATAGTGTAGGTGCTGGAGAAATCTGTCTTGAAAATAATTAAGGACACATTTTATTAAAACTATCTGTCATTCTTTGTGTATTAGATATGGAATGCCACATCCCCTGTAGATATCCTTGTGAAAGCATATGGCTTACGGGATTTCTGTTTCAGACAGAATTTGTTAGATCCACACAAGAAGGCAGTGTCTGTGAGGACGGCCCTCAAGAACAAGAAATCACCTCCGTAACAGAGGAGTCTTCACAAAAATATATGACTTCTTCCCTCCTTCCCTCCATCCTTCCCTCTCTCCCTTCCCTCTTCCCTCCCTCCCTCCCTTCCATCCTTCCTCCCTCCCGCCAAACACGCGGTGACTGTGTGAGATTCTTATACAAGGCACTGTGGGAGACTGGTTCCTGCCCTTAAGAAGTTCAAAATCCAATGAAACACACACCCCCACTCATCTTTTTATTGGATAAACTGAATTTTTTTTTAAACCAAGGCACAAAGCACACAGGTCCGCCTGTGCAGGAAGGAGAAACAGGATCGCGGTGCTGGAGCTAGAATCTGGGGAGCCAGCTGGACCGCTGGGCTGCTTTTCCGCAGAGGAGCTGTAGGCACGGCCTGGTGGGGTGCGGCCCAGGGAGCCAGAACCACAGCGATAATGTGGCAGGTGAGCTGCGAGGGGATGGAGAAAGATATTGATGGACCTAAATGAGCCGCAGTGAGGACACGGGGTCCTACTCACAGGCAAGGACAGGGATGGAAGCTTTGGGAACAGTGACACGGACCCCAAGTCCAATAGCGCTGGCCCTGGTGGTCAGCCGGCCTTGGCCCTGTGTCTTGAGGCTGCGGTGCTTTCTACACTTTCCCCCGCGGCTGCAGGACACGCTGGACACTTCCCTCTGGGGCCTGGGTCAGGGGATTCATCTGGCCTGGGGCTGGATCTGTCTGTCCTTGGAGCGTTTTTCTTGAGAACCCTCACTCCCTTCCCTCTCCTCAACCAGGCCATGGTCTTGACCTTCAGCCTGAGACGGCGCTCTCAAGCTGAAGGTCTCAGTCTTTGAAGCTCTGTGCTCCCCCCAGGAGACAGACCACCGCGCTGGGCAAAGGGGCCCCGGGCGCCGGCCCCCTGCTCTGGCTGCCCAGTCTTCACCACGTCACGGATTTTCCTGGAGGGAAACAGAGGAACCCACACGCTCCCGGCTTGAAAAGATTCCATATGAGGTCTGCACAAACAGAGCCTAGCGTGTCCCGGAACTGCCTTGCTCTCACCTCACCCCCAGAAAGGCTCCCTTCCCAGCCCTCGCAGGCAGGCTGTGAACTGTGGCTCTGATTGCTACACACTGATGTACTATGGGGCTGAGGCTTGGGGTTTCTGCCTTAAAAAAATAATAAATCTCCGCATTTCCTCTCTGCATTGGTCATGCTTGTCTCTGAGGACCTTTACTTCCCAGGCAGCCCTGAGCAGCACAGACAAGGGGATTCTTGGGAGGGGCCTGACCTCACTGCAGGCACCCAGGCATCGCTGTGTGGTCTGCAAACACGGTCAGCCGATGTCCACCAGAGCCACACACACGATGAATGTTCGATGCTTAGCTAAGGGCACTCACATTGGGAAGACCTCCCCGCCTCCCAAGTAGAAAGACCCTGGCTTCTCCCTTCACTGTGCTCTTTGGAGGTGCCTCAGTGACAGTGCTGAGGAGGCTGATTTATGGCTGTCTGTTTAGAGATCACTTCCCCATCTAGACTATGAGCTGCCCGGGCGAGGCCCTCAGGAGACAGTTGTACAGGTTGTGCACTGTTCAACCCTCTGGGGTGCCACTCCCACTGCAGTCTAAGTATATCCTGCACAGTTCTACAGCTTTGGGCTAGCTGGATCGTACTGTTAACAGCGCCTGGCACACAACAAAAGTTTCCTTATTCAACCTAATGTAAGGCCTCTGCTCAGATTTTTTTTTTTTTTTTTTTTTTTTTTTTTTTTGCGGTACGCGGGCCTCTCACTGTTGTGGCCTCTCCCGTCGTGGAGCACAGGCTCCGGACGCGCAGGCTCAGCGGCCATGGCTCACGGGCCTAGTCGCTCTGCGGCATGTGGGATCCTCCCGGACCGGGGCATGAACCCGTGTCCCCTGCATCGGCAGGCGGACTCTCAACCACTGCGCCACCAGGGAAGCCCTCTGCTCAGATTTTTACTCCTCCTGTCCTGGTCCCATAAAAGATGAAAGAAACCCGAGTTAGCCCAATAGCCTCACAGTGAGAAAATGTCCAGCTCCCCTTGGAGACAGTACATTAGTTATAGATCTAGGAAGATACTCAAGATCTCCATAAGGCCTTCAAACAGCTGATGGCTGTCTAGGGGTATCAAAGGGGGTTTCAGCTCATGGGCCAAATGAGATTAGGAGACAGTGACTCCCTAAAGCATTAAATGGACAGGTCTGCTGAGTCAGCATCTAAGCTCAGTGGGAAAGAAGGCCCCACGGATTTGTGAAGTCTGTCCTGGAGGAGGGATGGGAAATGCGGGCTTGTGTGCCACGTGGCTGCCCCCCTTCCCAGTCTGGTCCTGGACGAGTGACAGTGAGAAGTCAGACAGTATAACAGGAGTCACTGTCCTGTCCTGCCCTGATGTGCTCAGGGTCCTACGACTGGTACATGAATCTTTGTCCCAGTGCCTCAGTTTCCCGTTTATGTAATGAGAGATCTTTCTTTTAGAGTTTTGGAGGGTCAAAGGGGAGCTTCTAATCCCGTCCCCGCCTCCAGTAAAAGAAAAGGACTCGATGGGATACAGAGAGGCCCAGAACGCCTTTCAGCTCATCAGGCAATATGGGATCCGCCCCCATCCTCACTCTGACACCCATTTATTTTCTGGGCGGCCCCCCTACCCCTGTATCCTGAGATTAGGAGAAAATGAAGATGGGAGGGTAGGAAAGGCAGTTATAATAATAACAACGATTCTCACTACTTGAAATGCAGTAGACAGGCATCAGTGGGTAGGGCAAGGGTTCTGGTTTGCCCTCTATCACTGAAGGAAGGGCCAGAGGGTCGTGATCAGGACCCCAGGCTCCGGGACCCCCTCGCCTGGGCTCAGCTCTGGGTCCTGATACTAGTCAGCAACGTGACGCTGAGCAGTTTGCTTCACCTGACGCTCCAGTTTCCTTGTCTGTGAAAGGGGGCTGATGTCGCACGTAGCTCACAGAGTCGTGAGGATTAAGTGACCTGAGAAACATGGTGCTCAGAGCAGAGCCCGGTTCACGGTGAGTTTCCAGGTTACTGTTACTTTCGCGGTTACTGTTACCGTACGGTGCTGCCCTCCCAGCCCAACGAGGAAGGGGCCGTGGACGTAGACAACGTGACAGGAGCACTTGAGGACGGACCGGGGGCCACCCAGTAGACCAGCAATGACCCACTCCCACTGCTTCCACCCCGCCTCCACCCCCATTATCATTCTAGCTTTCACGGCCTCAGCTCAAGCTGTCCTCACCTCCCACCGCATCCTCTTCTCAGGTGGTCTGTGCATGAGCGAACGACCATCTGCCCCCAGCGTGCTCAGCTCCCTGCCAGGAATGTCAGAGCTCAAACACTCTGTCTTGAGTGCCAGCCATTTAACAAAAGACCCTGTGGACACTGGTACCTATAAGGCTTGCAAATGCCCTGGACGGTGCTGTGGCTTGCTGCACTACTTCTAAGCTCATTCGTTTATGTATTATTCTTTTATCATATGCTAAGTTGACCATGAGAGCCAGATCTTGGAGGAAACAAGAGGGATGCTTGCCCAGCCCTGGTGCATTTCCTGTGGGTCAGGGTGTAGAATGCCCGGGCCTCCCCCGTCTACCTGGCCAACGCTTCTCCATCCTTTCACGCTCAGCACAACCACGACCTCCTCTGGGAAGCCTTCCTGATCATGCCCTAAGCTCTGAGCAGACCTGGTAGCTCTTCTGTGGATTCTTTTTGCCTATAATTTATGAGACGTTCTGACGTTCTGCTTCAATCGCTTATTACATCCTGAGCGTCCTGCAGGCAGGAAAATCCTAATTTACCTCTGACTGCCCGGCGCCTGACCGGGCCTGGTGCACTGGAGGAGCTCATCGTGTTTGTAGTGACACCTCTCCGCCCGCAAAACCTCTCTGGGGCCACGCATTTTCAAAGTTTAAGGCTTGGTTTCAGGTATGAATCCCAGGCTGCCAGAAGGATTCAAAGCAAATATGAGGGAAGACATGTTGACAATTGTGGTCATAAAACTCCAGAAAAACTTACCAGAAATTCTGGAATCTTTTTCTTGGGCTTTCCAAATGAGGGAGGATAATTTGGTCCTGATCCTGTTTGGTGGTGGGGACAGACCTGGTTCTCCACTGGCCTTCAGCTCCAGGAGTCTTTAAGATGGCTTCTGGGCATATGTGGGTGCCCGTGGGCAAGAGGCTCACCCACTTCCACCTCTCCCTCGCCCTGTCACACTGTGTAGGGTGCCCAGCCCTGCCTTTCTGCCCAAGTTATAGCCTTCTTTCCAGTCAGGTCAAGTCCCACCTTCCCTACAAAGCCTCTTCTGATCAGCTCCATCCAAAGGGAAACTCCTTCCTCTGGGTTCTGGGCAGCATGAGATTGACCAGGCCTCCGATTGGTTCAGAAATGTCACATGGGAAATTTCTCTGAAAGAAAACATTATTTCTCTTAGGCCTCTGTTTCGCTCCTCAGCGCTGAGCACAGTTTGGGATCCTGGTGTGCGTGTGTGCGTGCGTGTGTGTGTGTGTGTGTGTGTGTGTGTGTGTGTTGGCATGGCAACATAATATGTATAATCCGATTCGGAGATCCTGGTGTCACATCTGGAACAAAACAAACGCATTTCTAACATCTTGCAGGGTGCATGATGTCTCTGCCACGCTAAGGTCTCAAAGAAACAAAGCAGCCCCCAAACAGGGTGGAGAGCTGACATTCCTTCCCTGTCTGCTGGCCTGCCCTCCCCCTGCCCACCACCCCAGATACAGAATGGAAACTTTCAGGGGAAAAGAATTCTGAACAGCTGTGCGAGAGACCACACAGATTCCCCACATCTGCTAGCATCCAGTCGGTGAGCTCATTTCCCCGGGGGCTGCCGTCTGAGTCTGTGGGGTCCACGTCAATCTACCTCGGGAGGGGCTGCGGAGGAAAGAGGAAGTGGCTCCAGGTGGAAGGAGACCTTTCTCACGTCAGAGAGCTCACTGGGGACAGGCTGAAGGGCGAGGGAGCCCACGGACGCCTGCCTTGACGAAGAGAGTCTGCTTTCGAGAAAGTCCCTTTGTCCGTTATGGTTGAAAGGAGGTATTATCAAATGTACAATGGATTTTTTTTTTTTTTTGCGGTACGCGGGCCTCTCACTGTTGTGGCCTCTCCCGTTGCGGAGCACAGGCTCCGGACGCGCAGGCTCAGCGGCCATGGTTCACGGGCCCAGCCGCTCCGCGGCACGTGGGATCTTCCCGGACCGGGGCACGAACCCGCGTCCCCTGCATCGGCAGGCGGACTCTCAACCGCTGCGCCACCAGGGAAGCCCTGTACAATGGATTTTAAAAAGAAACTTCACTCCCATCAGTCCTCCTTCCCCCTCCCCAAAGTCAAAGTCAAGAAGCGACTGCTGGTTAGAAAATGTCCTACAAAGGAACATGGTCCTGGACCACGACAGCTTTCTAGGGTTAAAAATAATGTTTTAACGTGTACACGCCCTATAGTCCACAAAGAGCTTTCACCGTTTCCCTTGTGGCATCTGACCCCCAGGTGGCCGTCTGGGAGGGGTGGGCAGATGGCGCCAACCTCCGTGTTGGTACCTGGATAGGTACTGATGTGGATACTGACGTGGGCAGAGCATCCACGCTGATTTTCTAACGTGGAAGCTGAGACTTACAGAGGCTTCCTGGATCGCCCAAGTTCACAAACCGGAACAGAGGACTCGGGCTCTTGCATTTGACTTGTAAACCCACGTACTTTTCCTTTTGCAAAAGCATGAAGTGGCCTCTCAAGCTAGCTTTTTCTTCTTCTCCCGCTTCTTGAGGCCCCTGTCTCACAAATCCAGCCACGCCCTGGGATTCTCGTGGGTAGGACACAGTCTCTCCGCAAGTTGACTTTGGGGTCCACACCCCGGCAGAGCGGCAGGGGGCGGTTTCAGCCACATTATCCGACCCCTTTGGAAGCCCGCCGTGATCCTCTGGATGCGTGGCTATGGCCCCAACGTGTGGGGAACCAGGCTTGTGGGAGATCTGGGTACCCGGGCAGCCTGGCATCTCCTGTCCAGCTGTAGGGCCTCACCTATCCTGGGCCTGGGCGTTGTCACCTGTACATTAAGGGGGCGGGGCCAGTGATTTCCAGAGACACTCCCAGCTCCCCGGCTTCCAGGGTTCCATGACGGACAGGGGACAAGGGTGGAGAATTTCCCTGGAGGGAGCCTGTGCCTCTGAGACCCTTCCCTCCAGGCTTGTCCTGCTGTCAGCCTGGAGCTGGGCCGGCCCTGCCTGGCTTGGGGACCCCTTTGTGCAGCATCGGTTGAAGGCTGGGTGAGGGCGGGCTGGGGCCGGCAGGGGGGAGACCCGCTGGGGTATTTTTTCAGATGCATATGTCCCCTCTCAGGCAGCCCTTTCAGCGCTTGGGACAATGCGCTCTTTTTGTGCCGGCTCTCAGCCGCCTGTTCATTCTCTTTGCATCTGCTGTCACACAGGACATCCCGGCTGGCAGGCGACCATGGGGACACATTGTGCTCCCTAATGAAGCATGGGGCTGGGGGTATGGGGGCG
>NW_020176571.1:3781207-3785212 GCF_003031525.2 Neophocaena asiaeorientalis asiaeorientalis
ATGGGGGCGGTTGGGGGCCTGTGAGGGCTAGGGGTGAGCCAGGGGCGCCCCATCTTTCCACTCCAGGCTCCTCTAGAGGAAAAGGACCCTCAGCCCCTCTTTTACCGCTCACTGCCCAGATGGATGTGACTAGTTCCACATCAGAGGCTCTGGAGATGGGATGCTTGGTTTCGGGGGGTGGATGTGAGCCGGAAGACAGAGGGTGCCGTTTCCCCTCAAGGAAACTGAGGCACAGCTGGGCGGGTAGGAGGGAGGTCCTGGGAGAAGGGGGGGTTCCACCAGGAGCACGGGGCCTCCATCCTTCCCACAAAGAGATTCCCTGCGCCATCCAACATCCGAGCAGGCAAGACAGGACGCTGGGTACCCTCTTTCATTCTTTAAAAACTTGCCGTGCCATCACCCACCTGGGGTTAGTTTCTGAGGGGTAAGTTTTGAAGCCAGGGTGGTCAGGGGAATGATCTCTTGGGGTCCCCTCAGGCCCTCACGTGTCAGAGTTGGAGGCCTTCTCCATCCAGGTGAAGAAGGAAAAGCGGGATGGCTACAGAGTTTGCAGGAAGTGGCCAAGGGCCGTACAACGTACAATAGCACACAAGTGGGCAGCTGGGGGAGATGGCAAGGTCATGCATGGGCCTTCCCCTCACCCCCAATGTTCTTTCAGAAGGTCCTGTCATCGCGCTCCGCACTGCCCAACAGTAAAGAAAAATGAAATCGCTGGAATCCTGGGGCAAGAGAGGCTTTTCTCCCTTTGTGGCTTGTAGACGCACATCTGTGATCTCTGCACCAGAGATGATGGTGCTACCAGAGCCTGGGCTCTCTGCACGGTGGGCGTGGCCAAGGCACCTCCCCGTCTCCCATCCTGGTGCCAGTGGGCAAGGCAGCCCCGACGTTTCCAGACAGGGCTGCCCTTGGTCGTCTGCGGCTCTCCGGGCCAGCAGAAGTCCCTTTCCCCAAAAGGGAGCCCCTCACTCCAGGCCCTGCCCTACTTGCTAGAGTCACCTTGCGTATGCCAGGCTTCGCTACGATGTTCTGGCCTGTGCAGATGGCTTCCGGAGGGTTCCTGCAACTTCAGAGTTGGTCTTTCTGGTGTGTTTCCCGCCCCAGTCCACCCCTCACTCCTCCTGGCCTGCTTCCCCGCCGCCCACCACCCTAAAGAAAAAAGCCTGGGCCTTGTCCAACAAGGCCCCCTGTCCCCTTTAACAAGCAGAGTGCGCTGGCATTGCGATTGGTGGTCTTCTCCCTGAAGGTCGTTAATTGGTACAGAATGTAGACTTTAGTTGTCTTGCCAGCCCCGATGAAAACGCAGCTGGCAGGTAGCCGAGACAGAGGAATTTGTCATAGGTTAGATCAGCCCAAGCTCTAAGAACCAAGTGTACGGCTTATGCAAATAGTTTTGCTTAGCATGGATCCTGTGTTCCTCTCCCCCTTCGCTCCCCCCCGGCAACGTTTTTCCAACCGAGGGTGGGAGGGGTACAGGGGAAGGAGCAGAGCAAGGACTTACTTGCCAGATCTCATTCTACATCAGAAAGGAGCAAATTGCTTTCCCTAAAAAAAGAAAAAGGCAGGGGGAAAAGAAGACAAAACACCCATCCTTTGGGCTAATGTACAGAGCCGTTTGAAAGCTGAATGGCTCAGTAAGAAGGGCCAGCAGTGAGTGTATTTGGAGAGAGACTATTATCCCCCATCAAAACCCATTCACGCTCTCTGGGAGGCCTGCAGAGCACCTGGGTGGGGACTTGGAACATGGGGACCTCTTCTTCCCTTGGCCACGATGATGTCACCTCCTCAACCCAGATGCTGACGCCAGCCTCATTTGGCCAGAGCACCTGGGCACCTGCAAATCCCAGCAGAGAGAAGGGTTGCAGTGGCTACTCTCAGCCTGTGTATCCAGCAGATAAGCCAATTCCAAGCTGTGTGATTTGGGATACATCACTTAACCTCTCTGAGCTTCAGCTTTCCCATCTGCAAAAACAGGGGTAGAACCCTTCCCACATATTGAAGTACTACACCTGGCACATAGTAAGGGCTCAGTTAATATCTCATGAGAATGAATAAAGCAAGATAACAAGAGAAAGTAATGAGCTCGCTGCCCTGTAAGCCATAAACAGCAAAATGTTGGCTGAATCGTGACTGGCCCCTAAGGTTGGCGAAAAGACCAAAGAATAATCAAGAGAAAAGTTGAATTTCAAGGCGTCAAGTTGGTTCAACCCTGGTTGTATTGAAGATGGGGGCGTGGGGTGTGATTGGGGAAGAAAACTGCGAGGTTAATGTAGGACAGGGCTTCCCAACCTCAGCTGCTGACACCCGGGGCTGCATGGCTCCTTGTTAAGGGGGTGCTACCTTGTGCCATTAGGATGGTTAGTGCTCTCTACCACCTAGATGCCTGTAGCAGCTTCCCCGGCTGTAACAACCAAAAGGGCCTCCAGACGTTTCTAAACGTTCCCTGGAGGACAAAATCTCTGTCGGTTGAGAACTACCACTGGTCTAAGAGAATCTCCCCCAGGCAAGCAGATCAGTGACCTGGGGAGCCCCTCGGGCGTGGCCATGTGACGCTTACGCTTCTGCTGCTACCTGACACTACGGCAGAGAGAGCAGTTCCTTGGTTAAGGACCACCATGAAGGTCAAGGAGGGTGTGAACTGGATTTCTGTGCCTGCCAAGGACGGAGAGGGTATCGTCGACTCCCAGTACCTAGTCTGTCCTGGAAAGAGCTTGGAAGTCGTCACTCCATCCTGCCAACAAGTAGAAAGCTGAACAAACCGAACGATCAACAAATCTTAGATCCATCAGAGAGGTGACGTCAGAAGGCAAAGCACTGCCCCCCAAACTGGAGAGACAGACAAGTGAGTACGGAAGAGCACAACTTAGAGGGCTAGACACCCACCAGCCAGGGCGGGAAAGCCTAAACTGTAACTGACAGGTGCCGGAGCCTCAGGATGGACACGTCTGAGAGGTAAAACTCCGGGGGGAGCCCCTCCCCATTTTTGTCAGGTCTACCTCCAAGATCCCTACCAGGTTCTCACAGTGATTATTGGCGGGGCGCAGGGGGAGGGAAGGGAAAAGGAAGAGCGTTCTGCTCTTCTTAACAAGGCCTGGACTCAAGAGAAACTAGTTTACTGGAATCTATCCTACTGGGGTCTGATCACAGCCCAACCAGTGGGGGAAGGGAAATACCTACAGCCCACTCTAGACATCGTATTCCCCCTAAAGCATGGAGGTGGAGGACTGAGAGGTGCTTGTGGAGCTCACATTCCAGGGACACAAGCTCACTAAAGGACTCAGACCTATTAGAGGACCATAGAAGGCTTCCTCTCCCCCTAGCCTCACCACTACACCCTTAAAGTCTTTGCACCCAGGATATCATGTCCACCCAGCAAGAACAAATTACAAGGCATACTAAAAGGCAAAGACAAAGTTTGAAGAGGTGGAGTAAGCCTCAGGACCAGACTGGTATGTGGCAGGGATGTTAGAACAATCAGACTAGGAATTTAAACCACCACGATTAATAACCTAGGGGCTCTAATGGATAACACAGACGGGCAATGTAAGCAGAGACATGGAAATTCTAAGAAAGAATCTAAAAGAAAGGCTAGAGATAGAAAGCACTGTCCCAGAAATGAAGGGTACCTTTGATGGGCACATTAGATCACATACAGCTGAGGAAAGGATCTCTCAATAAGCAACAAGGTCCTAGCACAACAAGGTATAGTATGGGGAGCTGTATTCAATACCTTGTAATAACTTACAATGGAAGAGAATTGGAAAAAGAATCTCTGTCTCTCTATACACATCTCAACTTGAGGATATTTCAATAGAAATTTCCAAGACTGAAAAACAAGGAGAGAAAAAGACAGAGGAAGAAGAAGAAGAAGGAGAAGGAGGGGGAAGGGAGAGGGGGGAGGAGGAGAGGGGAGAGGAGAGGGGATATATATGTATATGTATAGCTGATTCACTTTGTTATAAAGCAGAAACTAACACACCATTGTAAAGCAATTATACTCTAATAAAG
>NW_020176571.1:3785336-3823443 GCF_003031525.2 Neophocaena asiaeorientalis asiaeorientalis
GGGCTAAGACCTGTGTGACAACTACAAAAGGTGTAATGCCTGTGTAATGGGAATACCAGAAGGAGAAGAAAGAAAGAAAGAACAGAAGAAATATTTTAAGTAATAATGACTGAGAATTTCCCCAAATTAATATCAGACACTAAATCACAGATGCAGGAATCTCAGAGACTATCAAGTAGGATAAATGCCACAAAACTATACCTACACAGATCATATACAAACTGCAGAACATCAAAAGTAAAGAAAAAATCTGGAAAGAAGCCAGAGGGGGGCAAAAAAACCACAACCTTATCTATTCTATAAAGAAACAAGGATAAGAATTACATCCAGGGCTTCCCTGGTGGTGCAGTGGTTGAGGGTCCGCCTGCCGAGGCAGGGGACACGGGTTCATGTCCCGGTCCGGGAAGATCCCACATGCCGTGGAGCGGCTGGGCCCGTGAGCCACAACTACTGAGCTTGCGCGTCCGGAGCCTGTGCTCCGCGACGGGAGAGGCTACAACAGTGAGAGGCCCGCGTACCGCCAAAAAAAAAAAAAAAAGAATTACATCCAACTTCTCAAAAAAACACGCAAGCAAGAAGACAGTGGAGTAAAAACATTTCAAGTGTTGAGGAAAAACCTCACTAACCTAGAATTCTGTATCCATCAAAATTATCCTTCAAAACTGAAGGATAAATAAAAACTTTCTCAGACAAACATTAAGGGAATTCATCGCCAGCGTATCTGCCTTGGAAGAAATGTTAGAAGAAGTTCTTCAGAGAGAAGAAAAACAATATCAGTCAGAAACTCGGATCTACATAGAAAGAGGAAGAGCATTAAAGAAGGAATAAGTGTTCTTAATTCATCTAAAAGATAACAGTTTGTTCGAATTAATAGCAACAATATATTCTATTATGTATGCTTATGTATATATATATATGCTTATCTATAAGTGAAATGAAGGACAGCAAAGATACAAGGTATGGGAGGGAGGAATTAGGATTATTTGGTTAGTATAAAGTACTCATACATGAAGCACTGCAGTGTTATTTGAAAGTGGACTTGGATTAGTTGTAAATATATATTGCAAACTCTAGGGCAACCACTAGACAAGTTTTTTCAAAAAGAAGAAGTATTACTGATACACTAAAAAACTATAGAAAATAGAATCATTGTAAAATGCTCAGTTAAGCCCACAAAGGCAGTGGATATTATGCTGAGATCACAGGAAATAAAAGCAAAAACTGAGAAACAGAACTACGTCAAACTCCAGCACAGCAAAGGGGCTCATTAGCAGAACTCAAAGGCAATCTATAGGATGGGAGAAAATATTTGCAAACCATATATATGATAAGGTATTAATATCCAAAAAAAAAAAGAAACTCCTAAAACTCAGTAGCAAAAAAAAATTTTTTTACCTGATTTAAAAATGGGCAAAAGACTTCCATAAGCATTTTTTCAAAGAAAGCATGAAAATGGTGACTAGGTACGTGAAAAGATGCACCACGTCCCTTATCGTCAGGGAAATGCAAATCAAAAACCACAGTGAGAACACCTCACACCCATTAGGATGGCTACTAGTTTTAAAAAACACGCACAGCAAATAACAAGTGTGGTGCCGAAGGTAAAGAGATTGTAACCCTTGTGCACTGTTGGCGGGAATCGAAAATGGTGCAACTGCTATTGAAAACGGTATGGAGGTTCCTCAAAAACTAAGAATAGAACTCCCGTATGATCCAGTGACCCCACTTCTGGATATTTACCCAAAAGAATTGAAGGTACAGTCTTCTTTTTTTTTTTTTTTTAATTGGAGCACAACTGCTTTACAATGTTGTGTTAGTTTCTGCTGTATGAAGTGAATCAGCTATCTGTATACATATATCTCCTCCCTCTTGAACCTCCCTCCCACCCACCCCCATCCCACTCACTTAGGTCATCACAGAGCACAGAGCTGAGCTTCCGGTGCTTTATAGCAGGTTCCCGCTAGCTATCTATTTTACACATGGTAGTGTATAAGTCTTGAAGAAGTATCTGTACTCCCACGTTCACTGCAGCATTATTCAGAATAGGTAAGAGGAGGAGACAGCTTAAGCATTCATCAACAGACGAAGAGACAGAGAAAATGTGGTATATACACACAACATAATATCAGCCTCACAAAAGAGAGACTCCTGTCACAAGCTATGACATGAACGAACTCTGAGACGTTATGCATAGTGGAAAAAGCCAATCACAGAAGGACAAATACTGCACGATCCCGCGTAGATGAGGTGTCTCAATTAGTCAAACCCACAGAAGCAGAGAGTAGAAGAGTGGCGGCCAGGGGCTGGAGGGAGGCAGATACAAGGGGTTGTTGGTCAGTGAGTATAAGCTTTCAGTCATGCAAGACGAAAACGTTCCAGAACGGCTTGTATACAGTTAACACTTTCGCACTGCGCGCTTAAAATGGCTAGGACGGTAAACTTTATGCTATGTGTTTTACCACAGTAAAACACACACATTCACACACCATAAAAGAGAGTGGAAAACGAAAATAGGAGCAAAGAATAAAGACAAGGGATAGAAAACAGTAACATATATGGAAGTTTTTTTTTATTATTGGGGTATAATTGCTTTACAATGGTGTGTTAGTTTCTGCTTTATAACAAAGTGAATCAGCTACACATATACATATGTTCCCATATGTCTTCCCTCTTGCTATGCTATGTATTTTTTACCACAGTAAAACACACACATTCACACACCATAAAAGAGAGTGGAAAACGAAAATAGGAGCAAAGAATAAAGACAAGGGATAGAAAACAGTAACATATATGGAAGTTTTTTTTTTTTTTTTTTTGGGGTTCACGGGCCTCTCACTGTTGTGGCCTCTCCCGTTGCGGAGCACAGGCTCCGGACGCACAGGCTCAGCGGCCATGGCTCACGGGCCCAGCCGCTCCGCGGCACGTGGGATCTTCCCGGACCGGGGCACGATCCCGTGATCCCCTGCCTCGGCAAGCGGACTCTCAACCACTGCGCCACCAGGGAAGCCATATGGTAGATGTTAATCCAACTATATCTATAAGCACTTTAAATGTCAGTGGTCTAAATATACCAATTAAAGACAGAGATTGTCAGAGAGGATAAAAAAGAAGACCCAACTATACGTTATCTACAAGAAAACCACTCTAGGGGCTTCCCTGGTGGCGCAGTGGTTGAGAGTCTGCCTGCCGATGGAGGGGACGCGGGATCGTGCCCCTGTCTGGGAAGATCCCACATGCCGTGGAGCGGCTGAGCCCGTGAGCCATGGCCGCTACATATAGATTAAAAGTAAAAGGATAGAGAAAGATATACCATGCTAACAGTAATCAAAAGAACGTGGTGCAGCTATATTAATTTCAGACAGAGCCGATTTCAGAGCAAGATCGGTTATCAGGGATAAGGAGGGGCGTTACATAACGATAAAGGGGCCAGTCCTTCAAGACGACATAACAATCCTAAATGTCTGTGCACGTAACAACAGAGCGTCATACTGTGAGGCAAAAGGTTGAAAGAACGGCAAGGAGAAGTAGATGAGTCCACTACTATAGCTGGAAACTTCAACACCCCTCTATCGGAAATGGGTTGACTGAGCAGAAAGAAAATTAGCAAGGACAAATTGAAATCAATGGCACCATCAATCAGCTGGCTATGATTGATATCTATCAACTATTTATCCAGCAGTAGCAGAAGGCATGTTCTTCTCAAGCTCACAGGCAGTGCTCAGGAACATTACCACATCCTGGGCCATAAAACACATACTAACGTATCTTAAAATACAATGTCTGCTCTCAGACCACAGTGCAATTAAAGTAGGTGGAAAATCCCCAAATACTTAGAGAGCAAGCAACACAGTTCTAAATAACAGAAGGATCAAAGAAGAAATCTCAAGGGAAATTTAAAAAAAAAATTTTTAACTAAATGAAAATGAAAATACAACTTGTCGAAATTTGTGAGAGGCAACAAAAACCATGCTTAGAGGGAAATTTATAGCAGCAAATACATATACTAGGGGAAAAAAAAGATCTAAAATCAGTCATCTAAGCTTCCATCTTAAGAAACTAGAAAAAGAAGAGCAAATTACCACCACCACCTCCTCCAAAAAAAAAACAGAATAAAAGAAACAAGAAAAATTAGAGCAGAAATCAATACAATTGAAAACAGGAGATCAATAGGTAAAAACTTGTAAGGCTACAGGAAAAGCAACTGAACCGTGAACACTGTACTGCAGCTGATAGTTACTTCCTGTGGGGGTGTGAGTAAACAAAATGATGCTGCTGTGACTGTGTCCTGGAAATGGACAATTAAGTAAATGCAAGGTGGGGGGTGGGGGCCAATTGTCCACTGTTGGAGTGAGAGATTACAGATAAGCAAGGGGCAGAGGCTAGAATAAACCACGTGGTGATGGATTACAGTTGAAGACGTTAGCATGCACTCATGTTCCCACATGGTTACACCTAGAAATCTTTACTGATATGTGTACATACGTGAGATAGTGTACACACATTTATCGCCTTGCTTTGCCAGCTGAAAGAGCCTAAAAGCAATGGCACTCCAGTAGCAATGAGCACAGCTAGTACCCAGATCTTGGTTTCTAACACCACCCTCCAGTGAAAGGGACCAGGCTTCTCAAAGAAGTAGCTGATTCAAAGACTGAGTCAGGAAATACACAAAACAAGTCTGGAGCACCTTGCACTTCCAGAAAGTAAGGAAGTCCTCAAAAAGTAAAGTGAGTGAGAATTAAAGTGAGATAATATATATGAAAGCAGTTTATGCAGCATTATGGCTTTTAAGAATTGTATGTCAGTAAGAACAAATGGATCTGAGTAAGGTCTGTGAGTTTCAGTGCATGGGCAGTATGATATCTGCTTTGACTGCTCTGAAGGTTTCCTGGTTCTAGGATGTTGAAGCTGTAGAATAAGCACGTCTGAGTAGAAGGGATATCACTGTATTTAGAGAACAGGTCCTTGCTTTTGTAAATATCTTAGTACACAAATGATCCCATTCCCAGTTCACATAGAGATAAATAGCTGCTTCTCTTACATGTTCATGTTTTAGACACATGCCGTGGAGCGGCTGAGCCCGTGAGCCATGGCCGCTGAGCCTGCGCGTCCGGAGCCTGTGCTCCGCAACGGGAGAGGCCACAACAGTGAGAGGCCCGCGTACCGCAAAAAAAAAGAAAACCATTTTAAATACAAAGACACATATAGATTAAAAGTAAAAGGATAGAGAAAGATATACCATGCTAACAGTAATCAAAAGAACGTGGTGCAGCTATATTAATTTCAGACAGAGCCGATTTCAGAGCAAGATCGGTTATCAGGGATAAGGAGGGGCGTTACATAACGATAAAGGGGCCAGTCCTTCAAGACGACATAACAATCCTAAATGTCTGTGCACGTAACAACAGAGCGTCATACTGTGAGGCAAAAGGTTGAAAGAACGGCAAGGAGAAGTAGATGAGT
The DNA here is from genome assembly GCF_003031525.2 of Neophocaena asiaeorientalis asiaeorientalis. NCBI lineage: Eukaryota > Metazoa > Chordata > Mammalia > Artiodactyla > Phocoenidae > Neophocaena > Neophocaena asiaeorientalis. Next base: position 3,790,797 of record NW_020176571.1, read on the forward strand.
CCACTACTATAGCTGGAAACTTCAACACCCCTCTATCGGAAATGGGTTGACTGAGCAGAAAGAAAATTAGCAAGGACAAATTGAAATCAATGGCACCATCAATCAGCTGGCTATGATTGATATCTATCAACTATTTATCCAGCAGTAGCAGAAGGCATGTTCTTCTCAAGCTCACAGGCAGTGCTCAGGAACATTACCACATCCTGGGCCATAAAACACATACTAACGTATCTTAAAATACAATGTCTGCTCTCAGACCACAGTGCAATTAAAGTAGGTGGAAAATCCCCAAATACTTAGAGAGCAAGCAACACAGTTCTAAATAACAGAAGGATCAAAGAAGAAATCTCAAGGGAAATTTAAAAAAAAAATTTTTAACTAAATGAAAATGAAAATACAACTTGTCGAAATTTGTGAGAGGCAACAAAAACCATGCTTAGAGGGAAATTTATAGCAGCAAATACATATACTAGGGGAAAAAAAAGATCTAAAATCAGTCATCTAAGCTTCCATCTTAAGAAACTAGAAAAAGAAGAGCAAATTACCACCACCACCTCCTCCAAAAAAAAACAGAATAAAAGAAACAAGAAAAATTAGAGCAGAAATCAATACAATTGAAAACAGGAGATCAATAGGTAAAAACTTGTAAGGCTACAGGAAAAGCAACTGAACCGTGAACACTGTACTGCAGCTGATAGTTACTTCCTGTGGGGGTGTGAGTAAACAAAATGATGCTGCTGTGACTGTGTCCTGGAAATGGACAATTAAGTAAATGCAAGGTGGGGGGTGGGGGCCAATTGTCCACTGTTGGAGTGAGAGATTACAGATAAGCAAGGGGCGGAGGCTAGAATAAACCACGTGGTGATGGATTACAGTTGAAGACGTTAGCATGCACTCATGTTCCCACATGGTTACACCTAGAAATCTTTACTGATATGTGTACATACGTGAGATAGTGTACACACATTTATCGCCTTGCTTTGCCAGCTGAAAGAGCCTAAAAGCAATGGCACTCCAGTAGCAATGAGCACAGCTAGTACCCAGATCTTGGTTTCTAACACCACCCTCCAGTGAAAGGGACCAGGCTTCTCAAAGAAGTAGCTGATTCAAAGACTGAGTCAGGAAATACACAAAACAAGTCTGGAGCACCTTGCACTTCCAGAAAGTAAGGAAGTCCTCAAAAAGTAAAGTGAGTGAGAATTAAAGTGAGATAATATATATGAAAGCAGTTTATGCAGCATTATGGCTTTTAAGAATTGTATGTCAGTAAGAACAAATGGATCTGAGTAAGGTCTGTGAGTTTCAGTGCATGGGCAGTATGATATCTGCTTTGACTGCTCTGAAGGTTTCCTGGTTCTAGGATGTTGAAGCTGTAGAATAAGCACGTCTGAGTAGAAGGGATATCACTGTATTTAGAGAACAGGTCCTTGCTTTTGTAAATATCTTAGTACACAAATGATCCCATTCCCAGTTCACATAGAGATAAATAGCTGCTTCTCTTACATGTTCATGTTTTAGATTTCTCAGGGCTGTGAAGCCTGAATCGTAAACTCTGAAAAGCCCGGAACCTTCGGCAAATATCTAAGAGGGGCGTCCTGCATTCTAAGCACCGTGGTATTTTCTTTCTTGACAAGGAAGACAATTCATTGCCCTCAGTGTCCCCCATCTAATCCTGCTCCACAAAGATCGACATGAAAAGGTACAAACATTCTGTTTTCTTGTCTAAAACTCTATACAGTAAGCCCCCTACATACAAACGAGCTCTCTTCCGAAAGCGTGTTCGTAAGTCCAATTTGTTCACAAGTCCAACAAAGTTAGCCTAGGTGCCCAACTAACACAATTGGCTGTATAGTACCGTACTGTAATAGGGTTATAATATTTTTCACACAAATAATACATAAGGAAACACAAAAAATAAAGAAAACTTTTAATCTTACAGTACAGTCCCTTGGAACGTACAGCAGTACGGTACAACAGCTGGCATACAGGGGCTGGCATCGAGGGAAAAGGCAAGAAGAGTTACTGACTGGAGGAGGGAGAGGAGGGGGGAGATGGTAGAGCTGAAGGGTCGCCAGCAACAGGAGACGGAGAGCAAGCTGCAATTTCACTCACGCCTGACGTGGATGGCACAGGTTCTGGTTCCTTGCTAGATTCAATTCTATCTACCCTCTTGAAAAAACGATCCAGTGATGTCTGGGTAGTAGCTCTTTTTTTCTCGTCACAGATGACGCGGTAGCCCCGGATTGCATTCTGAACGGCTGCTGCAACCTTCGTGCACCGTTCTACGTTCGGGTCCTGTGCCTCAAAACCTAACAGTGCCTCCTCAAATAAAGAAAATCCCCTTGCCATTTCCTGCATCATGAATCTCTTCAGGTCTTCAGTTACTTCTTGTTCCTCTTGTCTCTCTTCGTCCTTTTCTCTGGGCCTCCAATTCCATCAGGTCTTCGTTACTCAGCTCCTCGTGTTGCATGGCAAGGAGTTCAATGAAGTCCTCCTCCTGCAGATCTAGCTTGAAATAAAGATACTGTACTACTATACCCTACACAGTACCGCACAGTAAAGTACACAAAAGCACAACCACTTGTAGGGGATGCACGCACGTGACAATGTACGTAGACACGTGGACTAACTTACGTGACTGGACATGCGAACGCACGTTTGCATGTTTGAAAGTTCGAAACTTGAAGGTTCGTATGTAGGGGACTTACTGTAATGGCTCCTTGTGGTCAAAAGAAGGGCTTTCCTAGACATTCCTTTGAACAGCAGCACAGTTTTTCCACGTGAAATATTCACTAAGCCATTAAATATAACGAGTAACAGCTGGAAACAACCTGCTCCACCACCCCCTTGATACTCGTAACTGCTCTTAAGGTACCTCCAAAGGATCACTGGCTTCACATGACGGAGCTTGAGAAACAATGGCCTAACAGACAAGATGCCAACTCCTTAGCATGACACAGAATGCCCTTCACAATCTGGCCCCAAGATTTCCAGCCTTCTACTGTGCTACATCTCATACCCTCCCTCCACACACGTGAGCATCTGTGTTTCCTCATCATTAAAATGGGGATGATAAAACTCAAACGGCTGTTGGGAGACTCAGTTCAGTTCCTACACTTAAAGTGCTCAGAGAGTGCTTGGTACTTAGTAAGCACTCAATAAATATTAGTCTCTGTTAATTTTTTACATTAACCTTTGACACAGCCCTACAGAACTTCTTATTGTCTCCAAACAAATAGTGTTTTTTAGAGCATCTCTATTTTGCATATGTATTCCTCTACCTAAAACCTCTTGTCTCCTTTCTTTCCTTTACGGCCTAGCAAACTCTTACTCATCCTTCAAAACCCATCCTAAATATTTCATTTGGGATGCTCTTCTAGTTTTCAAGGCAAAAGTCAAGTTTTCACCTTTTGTTCTCCATAGCACCCAATACATACCTCCATCATGGCCTTGCCACACAGTACTGAGGGTCAATCCAGGCCAGTAGTGAAATATGCATCCACTAACCATGAGTTCTGACATCCAGCAATCATGCAAGAAACTTTTACTGGGGAGAAATGCAGTGATGAAGGCAAAATGGGGCTTCCCTGGTGGCGCAGTGGTTAAGAATCCGCCTGCCAATGCAGGGCACATGGTTTCGAGCCCTGGTCCGGGAGGATCCCGCATGCCGTGTAGCAACTAAGCCCGTGAGCCACAACTACTGAGCCTGCGCTCTAGAGCTCACGACCCACAACTACTGAGCCCATGTGCCACAACTGCTGAAGCCCGTACACTGCAACAAGAGAAGCCACCACAAGGAGAAGCCTGTGCACCACAACGAAGAGTAGCCCCCGCTCACCACAACTAGAGAAGGCCCGCGTGAAGCAACAAAGACCCAACGCAGCCAAAAATAAATAAATTTATTTAAAAAAAAAAAATAAAAGCAAAATGGCCTGGTCACAAACTGGGAAAGGATTAACTTTAGATTTTATTGTAAAAATATGCCCACAAGAGGGCAAGAGGTGCTGAAGAAGATTTTTTGAAAAGCAGCTTTGATGACTTCCCTGGTGGCACAGTGGTTGGGAGTCCGCCTGCCGATGAAGGAGACACAGGGTCATGCCTCCGTCCGGGAAGATCCCACATGCCGCGGAGCGGCTGGGCCCGTGAGCCATGGCCGCTGGGTCTGCGCGTCCGGAGCCTGTGCTCCACAACGGGAGAGGCCACAGTAGTGAGAGGCCCACGTACCGCAAAAAAAAAAAGCGGCTTTGAGGGCTTAGCTAAAAGGGCACAACTGAATGTTTTAGCGCTGGAATTATGACCCAATGGCAGCTTAGCAAGGATGCTACTCCCACTGGCTCAGAAAAGCCCTCAAATCAGTAATTTGGGGTCCACTGCCTTCCCTCCTGGAATGTCTCTCAGCTGTTTGGATGACCTTGGACACCCAGTCCCCACCTTCCACTGCGTGCTCATGGAACCCTCTGCTCAAGACCTACCTCCTCAATAATGCTCTGACTTGGACCCTTCTCTGTCTGCTACTCATCAAAACTTGTTGTCTGATACCCCATCTATTCAGAGACTTTGAAAGATCTAACCATAGTTTTTTTTAAACAATGTTACTGAGATAACTTTGACATATAAAAATTGCATATATTTAAAGTGTACAACTCGATGTCTTGATATACGTATTCAGATCCACAGAAAAGTTTGAGAGGAGGAGGGTGTGGAGCAGGTAGACAGGACCACGGGCAGCCCTTTGCTGTCCGTGTACTGGCCTCACCCATCCTGCAGGACACCCTCCTTCAGGAAAGCTTAGAAAGACTGCATGACAGTGGCTTCTCCGTATCCCCACTCCTAAGCCAAGATGTGACTAAGCACTCAGATGCTGACCATCTGTTAGTAGCCTAGTCAGTCCAGGCCAGGATCTGACCAGCAGTTCTGGTCAGACACGTCTTACTTACATGTCCATTGATGGAAAACCATATTGGACCCCAGAACGGCAGGGCCTGTGGACTCATTCATATCCTCAAAGACTTCTCAATCTTCTGTTCTCTTCTCTGAGTACTTCTGGTGTCTTTCTTCCCAAATCCCATGTTCTGCCATTTGGTCATTTCCGGAGCTTTCTTCTAGATCTTCATACCCTCACCCTTGCATGTAGTTGCCACCCCTTCCACTGCCTTAGGACAAGCATTCCATCCATTCATCATCACATTGCCTACTGCCCCCTCTCGGCTCCTCTGCTGTCAACAGAAGTTTAACATCTTTATTAGAGTATAACTGCTTTACAGTTGTGTGTTAGTTTCTGCTGTATAACAAAGAAGTAGGTTATCCACTCTGGGAATCTATTTTCTTTGACTCTAATCACCCTGGTTGACTTCTCCTTCTCTGAGACTACAAGACTTTCTCCTTTCTCTCACAGCCATCAATCGATTTGTCATCACTGATGTAGAATAATTCTTCTATGAGTCTAGACAGAACGTGCATGCACACAGACAATTCTTGCCAACATGACAATAATAATAATAATGACAACAACATCGCCAAATGGTGCTGCCTGGACTCTTTTTTTGTGGTACGCGGGCCTCTCACTGTTGTGGCCTCTCCTGTTGCAGAGCACAGGCTCCGGACGCGCAGGCTCAGCGGCCATGGCTCACGGGCCCAGCCGCTCCGCGGCATGTGGGATCTTCCCGGACCGGGGCATGAACCTGCGTCCCCTGCATGGGCAGGCGGACTCTCAACCAGTGCGCCACCAGGGAAGCCCTGGACTTCTTTTTTACGAGGAGGGAGAGACAAAAGTAACCAGCTGATATCATAGACTATTTAGAGTAGACAGAGGGCTCTTATCTATTTCAGTAGAAGCCTTCTGTGAGCGCTCACTCCATAGTCTGTCTGCTCCCAAAGTAAAACGGTTCTGTGTATTCCAGTGCCTGAGAGAGGGGCTCGAGGCAGATGATTTAAGACGACAGAGCCAGACCCGAAGGTGCCGGAGCAGGAACTGGCTCCCCTTATGCTGTCTCTCTTCCTTGGGGGAGAAGCTGACAGTGGCTGATCCTAGTTGTGACCCAGGAAGAAAGGCTGAGCAGAGGAAGTGTTGCTTCCTCTCGAGGTCTCCTTCCTTGGACCAGATGCAGCAGATTCCTTTGCCTGTTGTTTTCCCTTGGAGCCCCGCAGAAAGAACACCCCAAGTGTGAATGCTTGGGTAGGAGGGACCCAGGCCTATTGTGGAAAGTCTGTGGGTGTGGGGAGATGGGGTGGGGAGAAGCAGGGTGGAGATTCAGTGGAGATCAAGTGTACATCCACTGCATGGCGTGGTTAGAGTGGAAGTGAAAAGCTCTTTGCCCCAAAATATGGTTTCCCCAAGCCTGAGAAAATAGCTGGAATGCCCTCATTACACACCCTGCTTCTTTAATACAGTAAGGGTTTCTGATAAAATGCAAAGATTTAATCGAAAAGAAGTAGCATCTTTTATTGTTTTTTTTTTTTTTTTTTTTTTTGTGGTACGCGGGCCTCTCACTGTTGTGGCCTCTCCCATTGTGGAACACAGGCTCCGGACGCGCAGGCTTAGCGGCCATGGCTCATGGGCCCAGCCGCTCCGCGGCATGTGGGATCTTCCTGGACCGGGGCACGAACCCGCGTCCCCTGCATCGGCAGGCAGACTCTCAACCACTGCGCCACCAGGGAAGCCCGAAGTAGCATCTTTCAATGCTGAGCCAAGCATAAGGAAGTGAGACAGCAGACAGGTAAGTTCTGACAAGTCAGGAAGGATGGCTCAGGAGAGATGCCCAACGTGAGGAACTGCCCAAGTGATGGATGCAATGTGATAATAACATGAACCCAAGTGGGGGGAGATGGTGGCTTTAGGAGAGGTGGAGGGACACCTGTGACAAGACTCACCCATTCCCCTACTTTGCTTCAGCCATCCCAAGCCCGATGTGAATTTCACTGTGCATGTCAGTTACGCAGGGGGACCCCGAGCATGCATCTGGGTCAGGTTCTCCACGCTCACCTATGTTCGGGGCACTCATCTCAGACTGTGGCCCCACACTCAGTAGGGAGAATGTTGACTAATGTCTCTCTCCCCTGCTGGCCTGTGGCCTCAGGAGAGTTCGGAGGGGGTAGGGGGTGGTCTGGTGTCGTTCCTCACTTTATTATCAACATCTGGCATGGGGCTTCCTGCACTGCGATTGAACGAAAGAATAAACAAATATGCCAAAAAAGAACACACAACATGGAGAAGCAATTGCCAAGTGAGAGCAAAGGTAAAACAGCATAGGAATCTGGAAAGGGGAAAATATCTGGAACACTCGTACTGTTGTGAAATCACAGAATTACAGAGCTGAAAGCGCCCTGGAGATTGAATGTACTGCTCAGTATATAACTTATTACTACAAACGCTAGCCCTGTCCATTGTTGGAGAACGTTAATCTTTGGAAACATCCTTCTCAAATTGAGCCAAAGATTTACTTCTACTTGTTGGTCCCAGTTCTACCTTCTGGAGTTAGCCATTTCATAGTAATAGCTAAATGTATTAAAGTTTATGTGCGAGACCTTGTCTTAAGAATTTTGTATACATTACATCAGTTAGCCCGCAAAATAATCCTATCATTATCTACATATTACAGGTGAGAAACGGAGGCTCAGAGATGTTAAGTACCACATGCAAGGTCACACAGCTAAGTAAGTGGTAGAGCCAAGATCCAAACCCAAGTCTGACCAATTAGGTCTCTCTCTTACCTTCAACACCTCATTCTGTAAGAGTAATTTCTTTATGTGGCATCCCAAATGTGTGTTGGCAGTTGTGATATCTGCCCTATGACAATTCTAACTATGTCGTCGTTGCTCCATCATTCACATGTCAGAATAATAACAACAACTTATTTTTGTATTTAATCACATGCCAGGCATTGTAATAAGTTCTTTAATATATTATCTCACAACAAACTGTAGAATAGATATTTTTCTTCTTCTTTTACAGATGAGGCTAAGAGACACAGAGCGATTTACCCAACATAAGACAGATAGTAAATGATAGATTCAGGATTGAAACGTGACTCTCTCTTACACCAAAGGGAAGGTTTTCATTTATTTTTTTAATATTTCTCAAGTTACCATCTTGACTTGGCCAAAAACTGAGATCCTCTAGGGAACAAATTTTTTAAAACCATAAACTTAATTGATAGACAAGAAATATGATTACTGAAAAGAACAATAAAATAAATATTTGCCAACTCTGGTAAAGAAAACTATATTAAATATTTTTAGAAACTTAAGAATGAGAAAAGAAACATAACAAAAGATATACTGATATTTTTTAATTGTGAAAGAACACCATATATAATTTTGTAACAACTTTAACTTAGATGAAATAAATGATTTTCTAGGAGACTTATTCAAAAGATGTAGAAAACCTGACTTAGAGCAATAATGACAGCAAAACTGAAAAGGTAATGAAAGATGTAACTCTTAAAATGGCATCAGGAAATGCTCTAACCTTTTTACTTTCAGTAATGGAAGCTTGTTCCAGCCTGTTTTAGACCAAACCTGTCCCTGAGGACAAGTAGAAGAGCTGGATTAAAAGTTAAATAAATAAAGAAATAATCTATTCAAGGCACTGGGGAGCCACCAGGACAGCAAATATTTGTAAGAACAAGATCCCAGAGGGAAGTCCAGATTGGTGAGTTCAACACTCGATGTGGCTCTTCCCTTAGCGACATTTGATCAAAAATTGTGGCTGTGAAGCTGAGAGCACTTTCACCACCTGTCAAGGTTTGGGGAACAAAGTTTGGAGATCAGAACCCCCCAAGAGGAAATACCTGGTTAGCCTCCCCAGTTTTCCATTGAGATCCCAAAAGACTATACCTTAGGGGTAAGGGTGAACCAGAACCATACTGGCCCCCACCAACACGAAAGCCCACTTCAAATCTCTAGTTGGATTATTGATCAGCCCTAATCTAACTGTCTACAAGAAACAACAAGATTCTATGGACGAGGACACTACATAGAAAATCAAATTATCTCTCCAATATTTTATATAAAATATCTAGATAAAAAATTATACAATGAAAACACTAACCCAAACAAAACTTGCAGCTGTATTAATATCAGACAAAGTAGATTTTTTTTTTTTTTTTTTTTTTTTTTTTTTTTTTTATGCGCCACCAGGGAAGCCCCAAAGTAGATTTTAAAGCAAGAAATATGTCTTTAGTAGAGACGAGGAAGGTATTTTAATATGGTAAAGGAAGTCATTTCACCAGGAAGACATAAAACTTGTAAATTTGTATTTACCAAAAACAAAAAAACCAAAAAACAACATACCTTCAAAATGCATAAACAAATATTGACAAAACTTAAAGGTGAAATGGACAAATTCACAACCACAGTGGGAGATATTTAGTGAAATTCTTATCAAAATATATCATATACAAAAAAAAAAAAAAAAATCATATACAGAAAGTACACAAATTATAAGTGTAATGCTTTATAGTGGGAGATTATAATATGTTTCTTAGGAACTATAGAATAAGCAGACAGACGTCAGTAAGATTATAAAAGATTTAAACAACATAATTAACAAATGACTTAATTTACATATACGATGTATGATACCCAACAAATGCAGAATTCAAGTGCAACTGACTATATGCTAGTTCATAAAGCAAGTCTCGAAACATTTTCAGATTATGCAGAATATGTCCTCTGATCACAGTAGGTTAAACTAGAAATCAATAATACAAAGATAACGAGAAAATCACCATGTAGTTGGAAATTAAGCAACATGCTTCTAAATAACCTGTAGGACAAAGAAGAAATAGTAGATATTTTAAACTTAAATTATTATGAAAATATGACAAATCAAAATATATGGGATACAGCTAATATAGTACTTACAGGGTAAAGTGTATAGCCTTAAGTGCATATATTTGGAGAGCTAAGTTTTTCATCTAAAACTCAATGATCCTACACATACGGAAAAGACAACTAAGTGGGGAAAAAAATAGGTAAACATCCCAAATAGGCATTCACAAAAGACGATATCCAAATTGCCAAAACATGTGAGAAAATGTGCTCAACTCAGTTATCAGGAGCAGCAAATTTAAACCCACTGAAATACAACTGAACACAGACCACACTGGCGAAAATAAAATTAAAAAAAAGACTCATAATCAAGTGTTGGTAAGGATACCGAGCAACTAGCACTACTTCTGGGAATATGAATTCATACACCCACTTTGGAAAGCAGTCGGTGGAACCTAGTAATGGTCGACATATGCACATTCACTGACCCTATTTTTCCACTCCCAGTAGAAATGTGTGAGTGAATGCCGCAAAGACATGTGCAAAAATGTTCACAGCAGGGTTACTCATAACGCTCTAAAACCGAAAATCATGCAAATACCCCTCAACAGCAGAATCAATAGATAAATTGTGGCATATTTTATACAATGAAATACTAGACAACTAAAGTGAACAGACTCTTGCTCCACACCGCAAAAGAACACAAGAGTATATACACGGTATGATTCCATTTATATAAAATGGAAAATCAGGCAAAACTCATCCAAGGTGATAGAAGTCAGGGCAGCGATGATGTCTGGGGAGGAAAGTGGGGGGCAGCGGCTGGGAGGAGGCAGGAAGGGGCTTCTTGGGTCTAAGCCATGCTCTATTTCTTGGGTCTAAGCCATGCTCTATTTCTTGGGTCTAAGCCATGCTCTATTTCTTGGGTCTAAGTCATGCTCTATTTCTTGGCCTGGGTGGTGGTCCTAGGAGAATGTCATCTCTGGAATAATTCATCAAGCCAAAACTTATGAATTGAGTGCTGATCTCTGTGTATGACATACTTCAATTAGAATGTTTAAAAAAAAATTTAAAGTCACTAGACCCAGATGTATCCATGGATGAACTCTACCTGACCCTAAAAGTTGCAGATAATCTTTGTGATATATAAATTGTTCCAGAGCAGAGAAAAAAGGTGAAGGACACAAAACTCATTTAAAAAGTTTAATGTAATCTCAAAGACAAAGTCTGACAAAGAAATTATAAGCCAGCCTTACACAGATGCAAAAAACCTAAACAAAATATAGGCAAATCAAATTCAGCCATATAATATAAGGATAATAGCTCACGACCAAGTAAGATTTATTTCAGGAATGCAAAGCTGGTTCAACACTAGCGGCATAATTGATATATTAATATCATAAGAAAAAAAATCCCATTTTCAAACTAGGAATACAAGGAAATTTTCTTCAGTGTATGTGGGTTATCTACCAGGAATGGTGAAAACGGAATCCTACCCATCAAAATGAGGAACAAAAAAAGGATACCTCGATTACTGCTGCTACTCAACATTTTACTGGAGATCCAGACAAATTCTGTACACACAAAAATATACACAGAAATAATAAAAAAGAAAAAACAAAACTGTTACTGTATGCAGATTACATGATCATCTACCTTGAAAATCCAAGATTATATATATATATATATATATGTATGTATGTAAAATTATCCCTGGCAGTCCAGTGGTTAACACTCTGTACTCCCAATGCAGAGGGCGCGGGTTCAATCCCAGGTCGGGGAACTAAGATCCCACATGCCGCGAGGCACGGCCAAAAAAAAAAAAATTATTGGAATCAATAGATGTCAGATAGTGTTAAAAATATACAAGAACAAATTGCTTTCCTATAAATCATCAATAACCAAATAATAAATCTAATAGCGTTTACTATAGCAACAAAGTCCTAAAAATAGGCATATATTTAATAAGAAACATATAAGATCTATAAAGTGAAACTATGACACTTTCTTTACTGAACAACATAAAAAAGATTTGAGTAAAAGGAAGTTTCTGTGCCATGGTAAAAATGTTCTATATTATAAAGTTAATTTCCCCAAATTAATTCATGAATTAAAAAAAATCCCCATGAAAATTGCAACAGATTCTTTTAACGTATCTTGACAAATTAATTGTAAAATTAATCTAGCAGAGAAAATAAAGGCAGGACTTTTTTGATATAGAACAATATTACAATAAAGGCGTCAATGAATTTTTTTAAAAATAAATTTATTTTTGGCTGTGTTGGGTCTTCGTCGTTGGATCTCCGTTGCTGCACGTGGGCTTTCTCTAGTTGTGCGAGCAGGGGCTACTCTTCGTTGTGGTGCGTGGGCCTCTCACTGCAGTGGCTTCTCTTGTTTCAGAGCACAGGCTCTAGGCGCGTGGGCTTAAGTACTTGTGGTTTGCGGGCTCTAGAGCGCAGGCTCAGTAGTTGTGGTGCACAGGCTTAGTTGCTCCGTGGCATGTGGGATCTTCCCGGACCAGGGATCGATCCCACGTCCCCTGCATCGGCAGTCGGATTCTTAACCACTGCGCCACCAGGGAAGTCCCGCGTCCATGAATTTTAATTAGACCTGTTAACTGGTTGGTTAATAGTTTTATCACTTATAGTTTATTGAATCCCCTAATAATTAAGTAATGTGGTTTACAATAACAAATACAATTGGCATTCCTAGGTTTGGGAATGGAACTGACTGGTAAGGATACAGTTCAATGGGCAGGAGCTGAATGATTCAGGTGTCCTAGACACATAAATTCAGTGAGTATTCAGTGTATCACATACTTAGTATAATTAACAGAATGGAAAGGGTAGGTTAATCAGGTAAGTGATCACTTCCTTTAGTGAACTCCTACTGTTCAAAATAATGGTGTTTAAAACACTGTGGGACCTCCCCACCCCTTAGGTATGGGCTATGCATAGTAACTGCTTCCAAAGAGATCAATATAGAAAGAACAGAGAAAAGAGTAAGTTTACAATGAAGAAACCAGAGAAACACCGTTACAGCCAGGTGATCCAGGCCAATGTCAGCAGTTACAGGTAATGTTGATAATAGGCACCCTTGATATGATGTGAGGAAACCGGCACTTTACTTCTGTGATCTTCTTCCCCAAATTTACAAGCCCAGCTAAATCATGAGAGAAACATCAAACGAATCCCAATAAAGGGACATTCTACAATATACCTGACTAGACCCCCGCAAAACTGCCAAGGTCATCAAAAACAAGGGAAGTCTGAGAAGTTGTCACAGCCAAGAAAAGCCTGTGTGACATGATGACTAGATGTAACGAGGTTTCCTGGATAGGATCCTGGGGAAAGGACGTTAGGTAAAAAATAAGGACATCTAAATAAACTGTGGACTTTAGTCAACGATGTATCAGTATGGGCTCGTTAATTTCAACAAATGTACCACACTAATGTAAGATGTGAATAATAGGGGAAATTGGGTAGGTAGTATATGTGAACTCTCTTTACTATCTTCTCAATTTTTCTGTAAATCTAAAACTGTTCTAAAAGGTAGTCTATCTTAAAAACAAATAAGCAAAAAAACAGTATAAACGATATTATTACAAATGACCAGAAACCTCTCCCTGGGTGATGGACTTAAAGAGAAGGTTCAAAAAGCTCTTCTTTGTGTTTTCTGCATATTTAAAAGCTTCCACAATTAACATGCATTACTTTTGTGCATAAAAAATACAATTTAAAGCCAAAGCAAAGAAAACTAGTATCCTTTTGTCTCCTTCCTCCTCGGCCCCCTCATCTCCTCTCAGTCCTTTGCATATTTCAGCCTCATCCCAGGCTTTGGAACCGGCTCCAATCTGTACCAAACCCCAGCAGAGGGGCCTTGAGTGAGGCAGTAAAAGGGAAAGCTGACACTTGGCTGGAGCAGAGAGTTTATCTTAAAAAGAAATTGTGCAAACAATGCACTTCCTTGCATGCTCCTCACAGTGCGATTCACAGTAGCCAAAAGGGGGAAATAACTTAATGCCCATCAACAGATGAACAGATAAACAAAATGTTGTCTATCTGTACCATGGAATACTACTAAGCCGTGAAAAGGAATGAAGTTCTGATCCATGCTACCATAAGGATGAACCTCAAAAACACCATGCTCAGTGAAAAAGCCAGACACTCTAGGTCACACAATATAGGATTCCATTTATGTGAAATACCCAGAACAAGTAAATCCATAGCGTTGGAGCAGACTGCTGGTTGCTAGGGGCTGGAGGGAGGGGGAAAGGAGGACTAACTGCTTAACGGGTACTAGTTTCCTTTCTGGGGTGATGCAAATATTTTGGAAGTAGATAGATGTGGCGGTTATACAACACTGTGAAGATACCAAATGTCACTGAATTGTTCACTTTAAAGTTGTTAATTTTATGTTATGTAAATTTCCAATAAACATTTTAAATTCTCTATAAAATTTTAAAAGAAGTTGTGGAGATGAGCCTCTCTGGGCCCTTTGTTTCCCTGGGGAAGTGGTACATATCCCGGTTTTGGAAATCCTGGATGCCTCTCCAGGGAATGCATGTGAAAGGCAGAACTTCTGACTCAGTCTAAGGACTTCACAACGTACCCAGGAGGGAAAGGTGAGTGAATGTAGTGGATGGAGTCAGAACAGAGGGGATGCAGGCCCATAAAGGGAAGGCTGCAGAGAAGGCTGAGCTATAGCTGGAGGGAAGGAGAGTCAGTCCCTGGTAAAAGCTTGGGCTCCAGGTTCAGAAAAATCTGTTTGTATCCCAGCCCTGCTCCCAGCTATAGGAATCTCTTTACCTCTCTGAGCATCAGTAACTTAAGCATACTGATACACCACAATCTCTCATCCACAGTCCCCGAATCCCAACAGGAAGTTCTACTGTAAGTTTGGTGCAAACTCATTTGGTTGCAAAACCGGGCTTGACCAGAAGTAAAGCTATTTATAGGCTTTATTTATTCCACCTAATATGAATATTCATACATTTCATTTTAGACATGTTAATGCACTTGATCAGAGAATGCTCCCCCCGACCCAGCAGAGGGTGTCTTATTCATGTACAGGGCAGGTACCTCATTACCTTTCTTATATCTGCAAAATTAATTAATAAATTAATTCCAAAACTCATCTGGCCCTGAGGGTTTTGGATAAGCACTGAGGACCTGTAAACGATCAGATGTATTACGTGTTTGTTACATGCTAGTCCAGTGCCTCACGCTTTGCGTAGGTCTTCTCATTTGATGCAACAAGTTGGAACTCAATAAATATGAGCTGCTCTTATGCAGTGGCATCAACATGGGAAACCTCCGTAGAAAAAGTGAACTTTAAGGATTTAAAGGTGGCGAGTTGGGAGGGGAATGGTGGATAGCGTGGGAAAGGCTTCTACAAAAGGTGGGAAGAGGGGCTGTTTCCATTCTCATTTTTCTCTCATCTCAACCGCTGAGAAAACAAAACAGCTGGAGACAGTCAGGAACCCATGGCAAGGAGTTTGTATTTGCTAAGGAAAGGTGGGAGGGTCTGAGGAGGAGTGACCATGTATTACGGATTTCATAGTCCAGCTGGAAACTGGATTTCCTTCATTTCCCCTCACTCTAGTGCTTCCACATAAAATCAAATGAAGATAAAATGTAGACACTACCAGGATGTTTTGTGGATGGAGAAAAAACATATGTGGGTAGTTCTTTAAGGATATTGAATTCAACGGCCACGTTCGTGTAAGATGTGTTGCAGAAGGTGTCCTTCCTAAAAACCTGAAAATATTTATATCTTAGCGCTTGATGGAATATCCATCAAGGTATTCCTGGATAATTGAGCGAGGGCACAAAGAAAAGCAAAATCAGAGTCAAGATTGAGGACCACAGATTCAATTTCCAGCCCAAGGTCTCAGATCTGCCTAGAATAAGGCCAGGGAGGGGACTCAAATATCCTTCCTTTCAACAACAGATGTATTCACTGCTCTAGGGTACACTTAGAAATGGTTGAATCAAGGACAGTTCTGGGGAGGATTCATCAGAGAAGCCCCACTCTTAACACCAAGCCCTAGCAGCTGTTCTAAGTGTCTTCTTCTGTCATAGGTTACATTATCCGAGTTTAAACCAGACAATGAAAGATCCAGAAAGATCTCAAAGGAGAGCCCACAGAACGATTGGCAATGAAAAGCAAAACGGTTTTGCCTCTGTCTCCCTGGATTTATGGCATGCGGCAGAGGTAGTGCCCAGCCTAACCCCACCACCAGCCCCTTGGATGTCCTCGGGCAAAACCGCTACCATCAAACAAGAGGATTTAACAACTAATCGCCAAGACCTCTTTCAAAAGTTCTTAAAATGTAACTTCAGATATATAGAAAAGTTGTGAAAATAATACAAAGAATCCATCTACACTCTTCATCCAGATTCCTCAAAGATTAACATTTCACTCTGGTTTATCCTCTGCTGTGTGTGCGTGTGTATGTGTGTGTGTGTACTGTGTGAGATTAAGTTGCAGACATGAAGCCCCTTTACCCCTATTTACTTCAGACTGTCTTTCCTAAAAATAAGACATACTCTAATACTACCATAACACAACTCTATAAATCAAGAAATTAGCATTGATAACAATATTACTACCTGAATTACAGACTTGACAAAGATTTCACCAATTGCCCCAATAACGCCCTTTTATTGAAAAAGAAAATCCAGACTCGTATTATGTTCATTTATCATGTCTCTAATTTAGTCTCCCTTAACCTGGAACAGTTCCTCAGTCTGTCTTTGTGTTTTCATGCCGTAGACATTTTTGAAGAGTAGAGCTCAATGTTTGTAAACTGTCCTTCAAGTTGGGTTTGTCTAATGTTTCCTGGTGACTAGATTCTACACATTTGGCAGGAACTCCATTTCAGACAGCACATAGTCAATGTGTCCCATTATTGCTGATGTGAATTTTGATCACTCATTTAAGGGGGTGTCTGCCAGGTCTCTCCACTGCAAAATGACTATTTTCCCCCTTGTAATTAGTAAGTGTATGATGGGTAGACATTGAGATTATATAAAATTTGAATACTCCTCAAACTTTTACCAATCGGTTTTAGCATCCATTGATGTTTCTTGTCTAAATCAATTATTATGATGGTTGCCAAATGGTGATTTTCTAATTCCGTCATTTCTTCTACGTTTATTAGTTGGCTTTCCATGATAAGGAAGAGCTTTTCTTTCTTTCTTTCTTTCTTCTTTCTTTCTTTCTCTCTTTCTCTCTTTCTCTCTTTCTTTCTAGTGTAGATTCATGGATTCTTAATTATTCCTTTAGTATTATTATTCATCTTGATGTTCAAGTTGTTCTAGATTCTCTAAGACCTTCTTTAATATTCTATAAGAAGAGAAGGATGAACATTATGTGTTTGTAAACACTCAGTTATTTTTAAGGGTGATGTTTAAATTATAAACCAAATGTTGAACCACGGCCTAAAGTTCACCAAGGAAAGAGATGCCATGGTTGAGTACCCAAGCCTTAAAAAAAAGGATTGAATGCTTTGAACCTAAGTGTTTGTGTGTGGCTGGGAGAGAACAGCTATGGGAAGGGGGCCCTTGAGTACAGCTAAGTCTGTGAACTGTGGAAACCTCTCTGATACAATGGGAGGTTTGAGTTTCCCGTTTCACTCAGGTCATAGCTGAAGGTTATTTACTTAAGCTTTTCCAGGAGCTGAGTCTGATGGGCCATGCAACCCTTCCACTCTTGTATTTATTCTGACTGTATCCAGTTGGCTTAATTTCCTCCCACTTCTTCCTCCACACCTGCCCACAACTAGCAGGAAATAGAGCCTCTGGCAATCACCGTGATGCTGAATGAATTATTTGGAAATGGTTTCTTCAAGCACTTGGAATGGCATTTGTAACTTCTGGGTTTGGTTCCTGTGAAAAATACGAAAAAACTCACTGGGTAGGAGAACCCAAAGGTAATCTACAGGCCTACAAACTGTGTGCCCCTTGTGTTGGTCAGAACTTGCAAGTGTCATTCACGGTCCACCCTCATCCCACCCCAACTTTAGATAAATCTACATATACGTTGGTTCAGGCTGGAAGGGAATGGTTCTCTTCTCAAACTGGGCTCCACTAGGAAATAACGGCATGCCTGAAAATCACTTGGAAAAAATAAATACCTTTGCCAAAACCCAGTCATCTAAATTGGTTTAACATCTTTGGGCCGGGGGCAGAGGATGACTAGTCGTAGGTGCCTAGGTAACCTGCATTTTCTGGACTCTCTGGACAGGATGGAGAGGTGGGTGCGTGGGTGGGGGCAGCCTCATTCCCTCTTGGTCACTCAGCTCAGTGGCCAGGACTCTGCACACCGGCTTTCAGGAGACCAAGGAGCCAGTGCTTCAGTGGTGGCATTTAGATGTTCCTCTCAAATGCTAATAAAGACTCAATTTGGGGATTGCTGACAAAGTTCTCACTTGTTAATGGATCACTCCCTCTGAAGGTCAGAGACAGCAGCGTTAAACAAACGGCTCAAAGTACGCAGAAAGGAATGATTGCCTCAGCTGAAAGACTTCCAGGGAAAGACATTTCCTGGTTTTCCCCGATGACACATTCTGCTCACTCACTTTTCTGGCCGCCAGTATGCTGGCTACATCTACCCTCCATCTCTCCAGCTGATTTTAACCTAATTTCCAGCTCATCACCCTTCTAAAGAAATATCCAAATGCTCTCTCTCCTTTCATGCTATCTCCCTCTTCTCAGATTAAGGAGAAAAGGAAATTGAGGGGTAGGAAGGACATGGAAACTGAGACAGAGTGCTGCTAGGGTCCGGTTGTTGAGCGGTTCTTGCATTTAATCCTCACAACCAATGAGGTAAAGCTAAGGAAACTGAGACTTGGAGAAAATATGTGATTTGCCAAGAGCTCTGAGATCCAGCCCCCTTTCCGGGTGCTGAGCTATGTCTGATGAGTCAGAGGGCTAGTCTATGGTCATAGCTTGGCTACAGGTTTTCTGTACAACTTTAAGTACATCATATAATTTCTCTGAACCTGTTTTCTCAACAATAAAATAGGGATTTGTTTGTATGTATACAAATGTATATGTAGAGATAGATATGACTATCTAAATGGATATCTATACATATCTCCACATATATTTGTGTAAATATATCTATATATCTATCTCTCTATATATCTCTATCTATCCATCCATCCATTCATCCATCCATCCATCCACCCATCATCTATCTAACCATCATCTATCTATCCATTCATCCACCCATCATCTATCTATCCATCCAGCTATCATCTATCCATCCACCCATCCATCATCTACCCATCTATCCATCCATCCATCCATCCATCATCTATCTATCCATCCATCCATCATCTATGTATCTGTCCATCTATCCATCATCTATCCATCCATTATCTATGTGTCCATCCATCATCTATCTATCCATCCATACATTATCTATCTATATATTTATCTATCTATATATTTATCTATCCATCCATCATCTATCTATCCATCCATCCATCCATCATCTATCTATCCATCCCTTATATATCTATCTGTCCATCCATCCATCATCTATCCATCCATCATCTATTTATCTATCTATCCATCCATCCATCATCTATCCATCCATCATCTATCTATCTATCCATCCATCTATCTCTCTATCTCCCTCCTAGAAAGGATTTGCAGAGCCTCCATCTCCTTATCTCCTACTGCCTAATCAACCCACTCCAATTTGCCTTCCTATCCCATCACTCCAGGAAACAGCTTTCTTTAAAGTCATCAGTGACCTCCAGGTTGCTAGTTTCAATGGATATTTACAGTCCTTATTTTTTCATTATATTAGTTTCATACAACATAATGATTTGATATTTGTGTATACTGAAAAATAATCACCACAAAAAGTCTAGTTAACATCCATCACCACACACAGTTACAAATTTTTTCCCCCGTGGTGAGAACTTTTAAGATTTACTTCCTTAGCAACTTTCAAATATATAATATGGTATTATTAACTACAGTCACCATGCTGTACATTACATCCCCAGGACTTATTTATATTATAACTGGAAGTTTGTGCCTTTTGACACCTTCATCCCTTTTGCCCACCCCCACCCACCACCTCTGACAATTACCAATCTGTTCTCTGTGTGTATGGTTTCAGGTTTTTAGGTTTTGTTTGTTTTTTGGGTTTTTTTTAGATTCCACATATAACTGAGATCATATGGTATTTGTTTTGTCTGTCTCACTTACTTCACTTAGCATAATGCCCTCAAGGTCCATCCATGCTGTCACAAATGGCAAGATTTTCTTCTTTTTTTACAGCTAAATAATATTCTGTTGAATACATATACCACATCTTCTTTAACCATTCATCCGTCAGTGAATACTTAGGTTGCTTTCATGTCTTGGCTATTATAAATAATGTTACAATGAATGTAGGGGGTACATATATCTTTTCAAGTTAGTGTTTTCATTTCCTTTGAATAAATGCCCAGTAATGGAATTGTTAAATCATATATGGTAGTTCTATTTCTAGTTTTTTGAGGAAGCTCCATACTGTTTTCCGTAGTGGCTTCACCAATTTGCATTCCCAACAACAGTGTACAAGGGTTCCCTTTTCTCCACATCCTTGCCAACACTTGTTATTTCTTGTCTTTTTGAGGATAGCCATTCTAATAGTTGTGAGATGATATCCAACTGTGATTTTGATTTGCATTTTACTGAAGATTATGATGTTGAGCATCTTTTCCTGTGCCTCACGGCCATCTGTATGTCTTCTTTGGAAAAATGTCTGTTAAGATACTCTGCCCATTTTTAAATTTTTTGGTTTTTGTTTTTTGGATATCAACTATCTATAAGATATACAATTTGCAAATACTTTTCTCCCACTCAGTAAGTTGCCTTCTCATTTTCCTTTGCTGTACAGAAGCTCTTTAATTTGATGTAGTCCCACTTGTTTATTCTTGCTTTTGTTTTCAAATCCAAAAAATCATTACCAAAACCAATGTCTAGGAGCTTACTGCTTATGTTTTCTTCTAGAAGTTTTATAATTTCAGGTCCTACACTCAAGTCCTTAAGCCATTTTGAGTTAATTTTTGTGAATGGTGTAAGATAATGGTCCAGTATGATTCTCTTGCATGTCACTGTCCTGTTTTCCCAACATCATTTGTTGAAGAGACTCTCCTTTCCCCATTGTATATTCTTGGTTCCTTGTCAAAAAAAAAATTGATCATATATGCATGGATTTATTTCTGGGCTCTCTATTCTATCCCATTGATTTATATGTCTGTTTTTATGCCAATACCATACTGCTTTGATTACTATAGGCTTGTAATATAGTTTCAATGAATAGTTCAATGAATAGACACAACATCCACCCAGTTTTACAAGTCAGAAATTAGGTGTCATCCTCGATCAGTCATCACCCTCCCTCCATATCTAATCTATCACCAAGTTCTAAGTATCCTCTTCATGTCCATCATCACAACCCAACCCAACACTAACAGCACCTCTTCCCTGGACTACTGCTGATTTTCCAAACCACTCTTGTTCCCCTCCAGTCTGTTCTCCACACTGCAGCCAGAGTGATCTTTATGAACTGGAATCTGATAATGTCATATTTCTTGCTTAAAATCTTTGGTAGCTTTCCTCGCTCCCATTGCAAAACCCATAATCCTTAACATGACCCATAAAGCTTGCCAGGTCTTTGCCTCCTGACTTCTCTGTGCTTCACACCCCACGATTCTCATTCTGTACGCTCCAGCTACACCACCTTCTTTCACGTCTATGAATCTGCTGTAAGCCCATCCTTCCACAGGACCTTTGCACATGCTCTTCCTACAGCCCCGATCATTCCTCTCTCTTCATCTAGACAACCCCTACCTTTAGTTTTATTTTTTTAAGCGCTCATCTCAGTCATAACTTCCTCGGGGAGGACTTCTATGACCTCCTTGGCCCAAAGGGAGTTGAATCTCCCTGTTATGTGTTCTCATGGCATTAAAACAGTAGAAATTCATTTAACCAACCTCCCCTTAACTGACTTTCCAGATTCACTAACACTTTCCACCTCTCTATGATTGGTACCCATGATACTCTGAATGCTGGAAGCTGGTAGGCCACTCTTTAACGTGATTGAATATTTCTGCTTCTCTCTTGTTTAGAGTTTGCTTATCAAGGGTCATTTGTACTTGTTCCCAAATTGGTTCACGCTAGCTGTGCACGCTATTGTAATTTACGTCACTGAATTAAATATTATGTAAGCCAATGAAATGTGAGTACAAAAAGTATTCATCTGTATGAGAATTCAGTTGAATCATTTGGGAAGACTTGATAAAGGTAAGGCACCAAAACTTGCTTAGCAGTGAGTGAGTAAAAAATTGGGGAGGGCATTATCAAACTACAGAAGGATTCTGCAGATTTCTTTTCAAGTCTGTCTTTAACTTCTCCCTCCCCTTTCAAGAAATGAAAACAGGAAATCGTGGACAATGCATTAAGGGTGTGTTTTATACAAGAAAGATGACAGAAAAGGCATTGGCTCTGAATCAAAAGATTCATGCAGATGTGTGTGTGTGTATGTACACACATATATCTTTCATGTTAAAATACATATTCGTGGTATATATCTTTTCTTAGAATTCCTTCCTCCAGATCAAACCTTCATACAGGTAGTAACACTGGAACATCCCCATCGGGACTCATCATAGAATTCAGAGCCCAGTGTAAATGGAAATATGGGCTCCTCATTCAAAGTGTATTAGGTATTTCAAGATGGTGACAGCACAGCCTTCAACCAAGTGTGGCGCCCTTTGATTCAGCAAAGGTCACATCCCCATGAAACAGGCTCTGGTTCCCATCTCCTAGCACAGAATTTGGCATGTGATAAGTGATTCTTTCACTCAGTAGGTATTTATCGAGGGCCTTCAATGTGCCAGGCACTGCTCTAGACTCTGAAAATATAGTACAGAACAACAGAGAATCAGTGATGTTTGAGCTACAAATTTGGCTCTGAGCTTCCTGGTAACCAAAGCAAAACGAGATACCATCAATCACATCATTCTTATTATCAGAAAAGAGGAAGCAAACCAATGTCCCAGAGATAAAAAGAGATAGCAGTCTACCTCTTACTCCCTGACAGAACCAAATGAGATGGCAGCTGTGAAAATAACCTAAAGAAGCAGAAGGTGCTATGATACACAGGGAGGTATTTGCATTGGAATTCTTTCTTTCTATTTATTTATTTATTTTTGGCTGTGTTGGGTCTTTGCTGCTGCACACAGGCTTTCTCTAGTTGTGGCGAGCGGGGGCTACTCTTTGTTGCAGTGTGCAGGTTTCTCATTGCAGTGGCTTCTCTTGCTGCGGAGCACGGGCTCTAGGCACACGGGCTTCAGCAACTGTGGCACGTGGGCTCAGTAGTTGTGGCTCACGGGCTCTAGAGCGCAGGCTCAGTAGTTGTGACGCACGGGCTTAGTTGCTCTGCAGCATGTGGGATCTTCCTGGACCAGGGCTCGAACCCGTGTCCCCTGCATTGGCAGGCGGATTCTTAACCACTGCGCCACCAGGGAAGCCCCTAGAATTCTTTCACAGGTTGAAAAGGAAAACTTTTCATTGTGACATCTCTGTTTTTCCTGGAAGGGTGCTCGGTAAATTCATCTTCGTAGGCAAAGAAACTTTCAAGTCAGCTAACGTTTTAATGTTGGAATCCAACCATCACTTCAGCCTACAAAAATTTCAACCAGTCTGTACAAGTTTCACCAGTCTCCCTTCCTGACCCTTACAAGAGGAAGAAGGCTGCCCAGTGCCAGGCGGGCAGACATTAAAGATGCCCTGGGTCTCAGTCCTCCCCTCCCCTCCCCCTCCCCTACTCCAGGAGGCTGGAGGCTGGAGATGCTGGAGTCTTTTCCTGCTGCTCGACCCTCATAACCCCAAGGCCCCAGTGGGTCCATCCTCAGTGACGTGGACAGGACTTGTGAACAGACAGACATGGAGCCAAGACAATGTTGCTAAGGGCAGAGAAAAGGAACCTCTGCCGTCCTCACCTTCCTGCCATTTCACTTCTCTCTTCCTCTCCTCCTGGCTTGCTACCCATTTCTTGGTGTTTCTGTGCTCTCTCCTCACCACCATCACCACCATCATTGACTTAGAGGAAGTCCTATGCAGTCTACGTTTCACAGAGACAGACAGTTCGGCAGGACAGACATAGGCAGGCTGGCTTTGCCTTTCTTTGTGGTTGTTACCCTGTGTCTGTGTATCTCTTTCCCACACACAGACAAACCAAATAAAGACCTGTGTGTACTTCAGAGAGAGAGAGAGAGTTTGATGGGAAACCAATAAATAAAAAATACCAGCTATCTTGACTAATAGACTATCTTTTATCTAGATGGAAAATAAAACAAAACCAAAAACCTCATTAGGTCAGAAACATCTTAGGACCCTAAGTGGGGCTCAGAGAAGTTCATTTCGTGACTATTTGAAACGTTAAACAATGAGCCTACAGATTCCCTCAGCCACCTGTTTTAGGCTTTTCAATACCAAACGTCAACCCATAGAGACCAGCTACAGCCAGAGAGAAAGATATCTGAGCATTTCCACCAAAGATGTCACCAGACTATGAATCTACTGCCCTTTGAAGTCCCCCATAAAACGTGAAAGAGAGAGCATCCTCACCAGCCACTGGCGTCAACAATTGACACGGGCCCCTTCAATGGGTACCCACTTAGGTATCAAAGAGACACCTTTAATGAGAGAAGAGCTTGCTGCGGGATTTCTATTTTAGGCCTTGTGCTAGTAAATATAATTCTGTTTACACAGTCTTGGGTCTGGGACCAGCTCGAGCTGCAAAATGACTGTTTGAAGTGCACCTTAAGTGTGGTCTTTGAAGCTCTGAGCTGTGGTACATGTGGTCGTGTCTCTTTCTTTTTCTCCACCGTGGCAGAATTGTCAACTGTTCTTCAGTGGCTTATATAACATCCATGTGAACAAGGCGAGGACCTGGGGGCTGGGGGCCCAGCCCACTGGAATTGTGGGTGGCTGCCCTTGGCATTGGAAGAGAGCAGCACCCCTGGCCTCCACCCACTAGATGCTTGTAGATCTGCCCATAGTCGTGACAAAAGAAGAAGTCTCCAGACATTGCCAAATGTCCCCGTGAGGAGCCAAACTGTCCCCAGTTGAGGACCACTGCTCACAGCACTTCTTCACGACATCCCTCAAGCTTTATGAAGTAGGATTTTAAGTTTTGTTCTAAGGCTCACAGATCTCGAAATCAAACTTATGGTTACCAAAGGGAAAATGTGGGGGAAATGATAAATTAGGAGATTGGGATTAATATATATACACTACTATATATAAAATAGATAACCAACAAGGACCTACTGTATAGCACAGGGAACTCTACTTAATATTCTGTAATAACCTATATGGGAAACGAATCTTAAGAAGAATCGAGATATATAGATATAGATATATAGATATATCTGACTCACTTCGCTGTACACCTGAACGAACACAACATTGTAAATCAACTATACTCCAATAAAAATTTTAAAATATATATAAATAATAGATTTGGTTCTAAATATTTGTTCATTGATATTATGCTTTTTTCTTTAACCTATGAATCAATTCAAAAGGTTTTAAATTCTAAACATATCTTGCTT
This sequence comes from Neophocaena asiaeorientalis asiaeorientalis, assembly GCF_003031525.2. Classification (NCBI taxonomy): domain Eukaryota; kingdom Metazoa; phylum Chordata; class Mammalia; order Artiodactyla; family Phocoenidae; genus Neophocaena; species Neophocaena asiaeorientalis. The sequence continues at coordinate 3,816,202 of NW_020176571.1, forward strand.
TTTTTTAAAGTTACCTTTTGTTGTTCATTTATAACCTAATTAGACTGGGTCAGGGAAGGTGGGCTCTACAATCCTTATTCTTTTGCATTTGTGGAGACTTGCTTTGTGGCTGAGTACCTTGTCGGTTTCTGTAACCATCTCTTCTGCGTTTGAAAAATGTGCATTCTTCAACTGTTGGGTACACGATTCTATACAGGTCTATTAGATCAACTTGTTCATTGTGTTATTCAAATCTTAGACAGTCTTGTCAATTTTTATGCCTCCTGACTTATCAATAACCAGAAAGGTGTATTTTAAAATCTCCTGTAATGATTTGTCAGTTCCTCCCTGAAATTTGGTCAAATTTTTGCTTTTGTACATTTTGAGGGTCTAAAATAGGTAAATACAAATTTGGATGTGTTATACCCTCCTGATGAATTATTCCTTTTATCACTATATAATGACCTTCTCTTTGCCTTAAAGACATTTACTCTCCTGCAGCCTTCTAGTTAGTTTTGTTTTGATTAGTATTTGCCTAGTACACCTCTTTTTATCATTTACTTTCAATTGTTTGGAATCCTTCTGTTTTAGGTACCAATATGTATTTTGAAAGCGGCATAAGTAAGTTTTCTTTCTACTTTTTTCACGTCGAACCTGACAACTGTCTTTCAACTCGTGAGTATAATCCACTTACATTTATTGTGTTTCTTAACATATTTAGATTTCCACCATTTCTTGTGGGACTTTCTATTTACTCTGCTTTTTAATGCCTTTTCTTCCTCTTTTCCTGTCTTCTTTTGGATCGATCAAGGTTTCCATATTTCTCTCTTTCCCTCAATTAATTTAGAAATTACATGTTCTGTTTCTACTCTTTCAGGGGTTATCCTGAAACTTTTGTCAAGCCAGTAGGACCTAAATTCTAAAGTTAATATTACTACCCCCTTCCTAAATAATATAAGGAATTTAGAATATTTTAACCCATCTTACATATTATCGCTATCCAACATTTTAGATAGTTCCACTTTAGTTTTATACCCTAAGTGTTATAATTTTCATTATTGTTGGCTTTGAGCAAATTAATGCATATTTTGGCTTTGCCTAGATGTTTATCAGCATCTTTAATAACCATCCCTTCTTGCCTCTGAATCTTTCCCTCTGACTTCAATTTCTTCTTTCCTAAAACACATACTCTAGAAGTCTTTTCCATGAGTGTCCTTGAATCATACATTTTTTTGGTCATTGCTTTAGAATATCTTTATTTCCTTTTTTTTTTGTGGTACACGGGTCTCTCACTGTTGTGGCCTCTCCCGTTGCGGAGCACAGGCTCCGGTTGCGCAGGCTCAGCGGCCATGGCTCACGGGCCCAGCCGCTCTGCAGCATGTGGGATCCCCCCGGACCGGGGCACGAACCCGTGTCCCCTGCATCGGCAGGCGGATTCTCAACCACTGCGCCACCAGGGAAGCCCCTTTCCTTTTGTTTTTAAATGATAGTTGAAGATGGTAGAAATGAAGACTGACCATTTTTTTTCTCTCAGCACCTTAAAAATATTATTTCATCGACTTCTGGCTCCACTGTTGCTTTTGAGAAGTCAGTTATAGGTCCAATTATGATTTCTTAGTGAGAATCCATAGTTCTCTCTTGCCACTTTTAAGATCTATTTCTTTTTGGTTTTCAAAAGTTTTCCTCTGATGTTATGGGTACAAGTTTCATTCGATCTTTCTTAGGACTCATTTCCAGCCTCTGAAGATTTGTTTCTCTCATAGGTTCTGGAAAATTCTCAGCCTTTTTCTCTTTGGTTGTTTTCTTTCCTCCTTCTCTTAATATTCTCTACCTGCAGTTCTATTACTCATACGTTTCCCCTCTCTCTATCCTCCATGTCTCTTAATCTTGTTTTTATATTTTCTATTTATGTATCTAAGCTGCATTTGGGGCAGTTTTCTGAAATCTGCCAGTTCTTAAACTCTTACTTCAGCTATGTGTAACCCATGTCATTTACTGCACTTTGCTTTTCTAGGTTCTATTTGTTTCTTCAAATCTGTCTGGGTTTCTTTTGGTAGTGTCTTAATGATTTTTTTCCCTTTATATATATCTTTAACGATTTAAAGAAAACACTAATTTCTAGTCTGTCTCCAATAGCTATATTTTCTGAATGAAGATTCTTGGTGGTCTACACCTATTGTTTGTTGTATATGCCGATGTTTGCCCATGGGGGGTTGTGAGACTGTAACTTCAGAGTTGAGAATTCACTACGGTAGGAATGAGAATTCTGAAGGGGCTGCACTGAGCGTGTGTCCTGCAAGGGCCATCTGTGTACAGCTCTCCACGGGATCCCAGCAGCACAGTCCAAAAGATGGCTTCTCATTATTTTGTTGATTTGAGGGTTCCTGGACCACTCATGTAATGTCAATGCAAACCCCTGCTCCACGTGAAGGTCAGCGTGTAATTATGAGATTACAGGGGACACTTGTTTCCCTTCCACTCGTAGCCCAGTCTCAACAGACAAGCTTATACGGCATCTCCCTTTGTAGCTGAGCAGAATGTTTCCTTATAAACCTCTTCCTCGCGTTACGTGAAAGCCTTCATTCCAACTCTCCATCTGGCACAGACCCAAGGCCTCATATTCAAATTTCTGTGGACCTAAAAACCCAAACTAAATTAGAAAATTTAAAAGCCTAAAAGCCTACAAACCCAATCCTCCCCATACCTGCCCCAGCATCCAGGGTCGCCCCACATCCGTTCACTCATTTTCAATTCCTGCTTGTTTTCTCCTGGGGGATCTTTCTTACTTTCTGTGAGCTCATCTTTGCGTGTAGAAAAAACAATTTTTCTCTCTATATATTTTGTTCAGCATTTCTAGGAGTTTTGAGATAGGAGAGTTTTCAGGTCATCTAATGTGCCATATTGTAGAAAATAAGGATCCCCCCCAACCCAGACATAACAGTCAAAAGCACTAATTTGATGATTACCCAAACAGTAACTACCCAGCTCATTAGCATGACCTGGAGAAAACAGTCTGGCTCATATGTGCTTTTCCTGTTCCGTTTTCCATCTCTCTCTTCTTTTTAAAAAGTTCTTTTTTATTTTTACATAATTTTTAAAGTTTATTTTCCATTTACGGTTACTACAAAATATTGGCTATACTCCCGTGTTGTAGAATACATCCTTGAGCCTGTCTGACACTCAATAGTTTGTATGTCTAAATTCCCCACCCCCATATTGCCCACCACCCCTCCCCACTGGTAACCACTAGTTTGTTCTCTATATCTGTGAGTCTGCTTCTTTTACGTTATAGTCACTAGTTTGTTGTATTTTTTTAGATTCCACATATAAGCGATATCATATGGTGTTTATCTTTCTCTGTCTGGCTTACTTCACTTAGCATAATGCCTTCCAAGTCCATCCATGTTGCTGCAGACAGCAAGCTTTCGTTCTTTTTTATGTGTAAGTAGTCTACTTCTTTATCCATTCATCTGTTGATGGACACTTAGGTGTCTCCATGTTTTTGCTTATCGTAAATAACACTGCTATGAACAATGGGGTGCGTGTATCTTTTTGAATTAGTGTTTTGGGTTTGTTTGTTTGTTTTTTCCGGATATATACCCAGGTCCATCTCTTCTTAATGCCCTACATTCTAGCCACACAGACAGCTCATGGTTCTACCAACTTCCACACACCTACAACTGCCAGACTTAGGCTCTGCCGCATCCTTCTCTCATTTCACAAACTGCTTTTTTCTGGCCAGAGCAAACCCCAAATATTGGCTCCAACACTCCAAAACATAATTAATCAAGCCCTCCCCGATGCTCCCACTACATACGTACCTTGTTTAGAATCCTTATCACATAGAACAAAGCATTTTTACATCTTTAGCTAGATTCAGATCTTTTATGGGGCCAAAGCAAGATTTTATCCATCACCCCCAACATGTAGCACAATACCTGGCACACGGTAGACACTCTAAGATGCTATAGCAATTGTCTTGAATTATGAGGCTATTCAATTCTTGCCCAGAGATATATAGCTTGCAATTACGGTACCTTTGTGTGTCATAAGCAGTCTTATTTTTGAAAATTTCTGCAAAACTGCTAATTGTCACTGGTGCTAGGTTAGTCACAATACAGGGCAAATAGGCTCAGTCTAGCCTCTGCCCATAATTTTTATTAGATATTAGTCCTGACTCATGACGAAATTCCATTTCGATAGCTGAGTGAGGGGTCACTTAGAATCTAGGACAGACAGTACAGCTGCAAGACATGAAAACAACAATACAAAAGCAGAACCAGGCTGTCTTACTCACTGTTGTAACCCCACAGCACAGTCACTGACATGGAGCAAGTGTTCAATGAACAAACGAATAAACACGAATGAGTGGGCAAGAGATTGATAATAAAAAGAGAAACTTTAGCCAAGTGGCAGACAGAGGAAGTTAGAAGGTATGTCTGACCGCTGGACTTGTGGCTTGGATCGCATCTTATTCGTCACGGTATGCGTCTCGCACGTACAACACACTGAGTTGAGCGTGGACCGAGCAAACACTTCGTTTGCTTGGATGGATGAATGAACGAAAAACTTAATTATGTGCAAACTGAATGAATGAGAAACTCCTAGATCTGGAGTTACGGAGAGAGGGAAACCAAAAGCTCAACGTGTTGGATAAGAAAGAAAAAAATAATTTTCATAAACCTTTTGGGTTTGGCCTCATCCATGCATGCTAGCCTTACTTGCTTGACCCTCCTGTCCACCCATCCATCTATCCGTCCATCCACTTATCATCCATTCACTCAAGAAACATTTTCTAAGCACCTACTGTGCACCAAGCACCGTGCTTGGGGTTTACAGATTTCAGTTTTGTATTGAGAAAAACTCGCTGATTCTCTAGCAGTAAAATGGTCCCACCGGCATGCTGGGAGCTGATAATTCTCAAAATTTTCCTTCATTCATCCAGCAAAAATCTTTGAGCACATCCTCTCTGCCAGACACTGTGAGGCACCAGGGATTCATTCCTTATTTTATGTATTTATTCATTCAATAAACAATGTGTGAGCATCTAACGAGTGTCAGCCATAGATGGGGTCTCTGCTTTCAAAGAGCTTAATATTAATAATATTAAGATTCAGGCAAGAGACAAGTAAACAAATAAATAAACTGGTTGAGATAATGATAAGGCAAAATAATAATGAAATCAGGACGTGCTAGAGAGTGATGATATCATATGCATATGATATAAAATCACTGTGGTCCCTGCCCTCAGAGGCAGAGACTTCAGAGAAAGCAGAGCGCTCACCAGATGCTCTGGGTGCCGCCTACCTGGACCCTTTGGACAGGCAACCCTGATGTGAGCGCACGGCGGTGTGACCTGGCCTGGGGGCAGAGAAGCGGGGTCTTGGAGAGAATGCACCACGAGCACGAGCCCCGGTAGAGGCCTCTCTGCCTGCACGGCGTGTCACCAGGGACATAGCTCCTCGCCCCGGGGCCCTGGCCGACCTGCCTGTGCTGTCTTCTGAGAGCATGAATATCTGCCTTCAAGCCATTCAAATGAACCACCACGGCCTCCTTGGTCAGGAACTTTGACTCCCGGTGGACCTGGTTTAGAACTAGCGGGTCTGGAGGTGAATGACACCATATCTTGTTACTAATTCCCTACGGCCACCACTTCTTCCTGCCAACCCCTAGCAGGAGGGCTGGGCGGGGATGGGCACAGAAGTTCAGCCAGGGGTCCTGGATGTATCAGTCCACCCAGCTCCGGCCCCTGCCATCTGGCCTCCTGCTTCCCCCCTCCCCCGGCCCCAGTGCTTTAGCTTGGCCTGACCGCACAGGTTTTGGAAGAGGCCAAGGTCACCGTGGGCCGACCTCCCCAGATGGATGCAGCCCGACACCGCAGCTGTGGTCCAGCCTGACCACGGATGCTCGGGGGCACTTAGGCCAGATGAGGGCTGGGCCTCCACCAGTGAGGCTCTGATTAGACCCAGAGACCACAGCTTGATTCCCCTCCTGACACACACCCCCGGTTCCTTCCGGACCCCAGTCTCCTTACTCCCCAGCCCTGCTCCTTTTCCTGCCCCTCAAGACACCATCAGCCCTTCTCTGAGGTTGGTGTTCAAGGCAGAGGCCCTCCGCACAGGAACCCAGGCAAACACTGGTGAGAACCATCACTGGGCACCATTCCGGGGGATCCGCAAGTGGTCCCCTCAGTTCAAGGGGCCATGGAGGAGCCCGGCCCTCCTGGACTGCAGGCTGGACAGTCTCCTCCAAGGGGCCAGGCTGCAACGGTTGGAGGCTGAGTCGGGTAGTGGCCTGGACCCCAGAAGCATCAATTCTTGTTCTAATGGGCATATTTGCTCTGTGCTTTGACTGCACCCATACAGCTTGGCCTAAAATACATTCTTTTTTGTAGGGGCTTATGATCCAGGGAAATGGAGGTGCTTCGTCTTTTCTAAAAATTACAGCCTTGACCATCACCCTTTGAATATACGTCTGTAAGCGCATGTATCACATTGTACTGAGATATTCCCCTTGTACATCCATTTCCTCCACTAGACTGTGGACTCCTCAAATACGAGGACCCTTTCTTATTTGTCCTTGGCCCTCTCTTTGGTGACTGTGGAAGGAAATGGTGAGGATGACAGCTGTGTCACTAGCCCAGAGAGAATCCAACTTTCATTCCAGGTCTCTTTGGATTTATCTTGGAGTTTATTTCAACTATGGTCATATCCAATGGTTCAGACACTAAAAATAATCTGGCATGAAACAATTAAAATCAACATTTGCTGGAAAGATACATTAGGGTGTGGTGTCTTAGTTTACAACAAATTAATAAAATGGTGAGACAAACACTGTGTGATATCACTTTCATGTGGAATCTCAAAAATACAACAAACTAGTGAATTTAACAAAAAATAAGCAGACCCACAGATACAGAGAACAAACTATGGTTACCACTGAGGAGAGGGAATGGGAGAGGGGCAATATAGGGGTAGGGGATTCAGAGGCACAAACTACTAGGTATAAAATAAGCTACAAGAATATGTTGTACAACACAGGGAATATAGCCAATATTTTATAGTAACTATAAATGGAATATACCCTTTAAAACTGGTGAGTCACTATATTGTACACCTGTAACTTCTATAAAATTGTACAGCAACTATACTTCAATTAAAAAATTAAAAATAGGGCTTCCCTGGTGGCACAGTGGTTGGGAGTCCGCCTGCCGATGCAGGGGACACGGGTTTGTGCCCCGGTCCGGGAGGAACCCACATGCCG
>NW_020176571.1:3823474-3828589 GCF_003031525.2 Neophocaena asiaeorientalis asiaeorientalis
AAAAAAAAAAAAAAAAAGAAAAAGAAAGAAAACTATTCTATCAATAACTACACATTTTGTCTGGGAATAAAGATTATCTTTTTTTCAAAAAATAAAATAAAAAATAAAAGTAAATTGCAGTGAAAAAATAAAATAAAATGGTGAGCTTCAAAACTGTGTATGATTCTGTTCGGATAAAGTTAACTGTGAGTGAGATTTTCTTCTAAGATGCTCTTCTCCAAAGATGCTGCTAAGATGCTCTCCTTCTGATTCTCTTCTACTAAGGTTTCTCTTAGAAATCAGGTCTTTTCTAAACTAAGAGGGGGCATCAAGGATCCATTGGTATCCCTTTTCTATCTGGTCCCTGGATTTAGAGCGAGAACCACAGCTGGAGAAACAACACGTGACTTCAAGAAAGGGGGCCTCCTGGGGGCCTCTAACCAACCATTTCTCTTTACCTGCCAAGTGCAGATAACCAGCCACTGAGTAGGCTGAGTGACGTGGGCTGATCCCACAGCCCTGCTGAGCCAGGGCAAGTCATCTCCCCCGAGAGGCAGCTTGTGTCTGGGCTGGTGGCAAAGCTGTCTGCTTCTACACCCTCCTAGTGTGGGAGCCGGAATCTAGAAAGGGACTCTGACCGGAGAAGCTTGAGTCAGAACAGCTTCCTTCGACTGAAAGCTTCTGTAAGTGCAGAGATCATCTCCATGCTTACGGACAGGCTATGGCCCTGGTGCCTGGTTGTCTGCTGAGCTGGAGAGCGGATGTTCCTCCCGTGAGTTCGGCTCTAGCTGCTGCTCCCCACTGCCCTGGGGAAAGATCGTCCTCACCTTCTCCTTACCAGGCACAGTGACTCAGGGGGAGGCTTGGAACCAGACCCCAGGACACCGATTCCCAGCACATAGTCTCACTGGCAGAGGGACCTTGGTGTTTGCTGTGAAAGGCATGGACTTTGGCGTCAGGCAGACCTAGATTCACATCCCAGTTTTGCCGGTTACTGGCTGTGTGACTTTGGGCTAGCTATTTGATTCTCTCTGTGCTTTGGTTTACTCATCTGTAAAATGGGCATAATAACAGCTACCTCGTGAGATTGTTGTGAGAATTAGGGATATAATATTTCTAAAACACTGAATAAGACACCAGAAACACAGTAAATGCTAAATAAATGCTCACTAAGTAATTCCGTGGTGCCGTCTAGTTCCCTGGAGTCCTGAGATCTTTCCCAGGAGTTTAAGAGCCCCTTGGGTGGGAAAGGGGGCAGGGAGGAGAGAAAAAGTGAGCTGGGTTATCAGCCCCCCTTTTGCTAAAGCAAATGCTCTGTTTCTGTTGTCTCTGTCTGTTCCACATCTAAGTCTGATGCGTCTACTCTAATCCAATCCCCTCATGTGGCAGATGAAGAAGCAGAGGCCCAGGGACCATAGGGATGTCCCTTGGCTGGTCCAACATGAGGCTGGGAAGCAACAGCCTGTGGTGTCTAAGAGCACAGGTTCTGCAGTGATGCTGCCTGGGTCAGGTGTCTGTTCTATCACTGCCATATTTGTAATCTCGAGCTTGTTTTGTGCCTCAATTTCCTCATCTTTAAAATGCCTGCTTCTATGTGGTATACACACACACACACACACGCATGCACACACACACACAACGGAATACTACTCAGCCATAAAAAAGAGTGAAATAATGCCATCTGCAGCAACATGGATGGACCTAGAGATTATCACACTAAGTGAACTGAGTCAGACAGAGGCAAATATCATATGATATCACTTACATGGCATCTAAAATATGACACAAATGTACTTATCCACAAAACAGAAACAGACTCACAGACATAGAGAACAGACTTGTGGTTGCCAAGGGGGAGGGGAGTGAGGGAGGGAAGGGCTGGGAGTTTGGGATGAGCAGATGCAAGCTATTATATGTAGAACGGATGAACAACAAGGTCCTACTGTATAGCACAGGGAACTATATTCAATAGCCTATAATCAACCATAATGCAAAAGAAAAAAACTCTAAAATGCCTGCTTCTAAGGGTTTTTGTGAAGATTAAGTAAAATTTCATATCTAAAATGCCCAGAATGTCATCTGACATAGTGTTAAGCCTTAGTGATTATTTTTAGAACACCTGACCCTACTTCACGGTCTAGGAAAATTTAACTGTGAGTCAGATATTGACTTTAATGTGTGCTCATCCTTCACGGCAAACAGGATGCTTCCTGAGGTGAAAAGAGCTTCAGCGGGCTGTGACCAACACAGAGAAGTGTCATGTCTCCTCCAGCCCTGAAGGTTACTGACTTGGGTCAGACATTTTTGCTCAGAGAGCGAGTGGACAGATTTAGTTTAATGAAGAAGGAAAGCCCGCGGAGGGCACAAAAAAGGAGCAGCTGGAAGGACAGAGGCTCTATTCTAAGCAATTTCTTGCTCCACCCTTATCTCTGGGGATAGGTTTGTAAAGTAGGGGCATGTGGGACCATTTCGGTGCCATTTTGACCACTAGAGATCCGTGGAATGTTTGCTATCCTTAGAGGGTGGATTCCCAAGGAGAGGTAATGTCCACAGCAAGATTAGCCATGGTACCACCACCCCCGTTCCCTTGCTGGACCTGGGTTTGGTCTGTTTTCCAGGAGTCCAAGTCATCCACTTCTGTTCCCTGGTTCCTTCTGTGACCGGGTAGCGTTGGCAAGGCACAGACAGCTCTGGGCCAAGGAAGGAGAGAGGCTTTTCTCCTTTAAAGCAGGCTTCCCAAATGTTCAAGACCACAGGTGCCCCCATTTTCTAATCAATACAGTCCAAACTCTTCAAGGGCCTCCCGAGGCTGCCTTCCCTGAATTCCATCCTCCCACCCCCAACGTCACATCACTCGATCCTCTCTGCCCACCTTCACTCTTTCTCCGCTCTCTCCTTCCCCATCACACACCCATCCTCAAGATTCTCACCCGTTCTCCAACGCCTGCACTGAACCCCATAATTGGATGAACTCCATACCAGGTAACCTATAACACACTGTCCCTCTCCTATACCATTTACCACGTAAATGCGAGCGAGGAGGTCGGAAATTTAGCCGAGGAGCTTTCTAAGCCAACCGTAGAAGAAGCAGCTTGATTCCTCCTGACTCTCTACAGCAAAGAGTGAGGAGAGAGAGAACACGAAGAGAGGATTGTAAGCCAAGAAAAACCCAAAAAACAAAAAACAGAACTTGGAAGTTTGGGAAATTCCCAGCCTGTCCATACTGCAAAAAATAAAGTTTGTTCTGAGGAGAACACTAAAGGCGTGGCTGGGCAATGACGGGACAAGGAGATGGTGAGTGTGACTCACAGATTCACCCAGCCTGCTCAGGAGAGGCAGCATTAGAGGTGGGATTATGCCAGCAGATACTCCAGTATGAACCAGAGGGGGCAGAGGAAGAGGCATGGGGTAAACGAAGGCTGTTAGACATCCTGGATGCTACAGGTTGGGACCATAGAGCTATTTGGCTACACATGTGTGCTATCCTTCCAGAAAAGGGAGGAGGGACCCCAAAGGCAATTCAGAGATGACCAGGGCTGCCACTCCCACCACAAGGCCCAGAGAGCACAGGCCAGGGGTCTGAGGGGAAAGGGGAGGGAGAGGCTATCTCCCCCTCTGTGTCAGAGGAGAGGCCTGTGGCCCTCAGCAGAGACCCACAGTGTGGGCTGTCCCCCCATCCCCCGGAGAGCCACCTTACGGACGGGGCCCTACCCGGAGCCCCTGCACCGTTGTGGGGATGATGGGGCTGGAGGGCAGAGCATCGAGTCAAAGAGGATTATTCTTGAAGCCTCGGATCTCATGGAATTTGCCCTGCTAGGTCTGGGACTTGCTTGGGACCCATCACCCCTTCCATTTTTCCTACTTCTCTCTTTTGGAGGGAAGATACCTGTCCTATGCTTGTCCCATCATTGTAGTTTGAAATCACATGTCTTCTGTGGTTTCACAGGTTCGCGGCTAGAGAGGAATTTTGCCTCAGGGTAAATAACACCTCAAATGTTGTTCGTATCTGATTTAGAGGATATGTAGATGAGACTGAACTTGAGACATAGGAGCTGATGGTGGAACGAGCTAAGAATTTAGGGGCTGGCAGGATGGAATGTATGTATTTTGCATGCAAGAAGGACATGATTTGGGGAAAGGGAGCAGAAATCTATGGACTGAATTGTGGTCCCCCCATTCATGTGCTGAAGTCCTAACCCCCAATTTGATACTATTTGGAAATGGGGCCTCTGGAAGGTATGAGGTCATGAGGGTGAAGCCCTCATGATGGGATTAGTGTCCTCATGAAAGGAGGAAGAGACCAGGGCTCGCTCAGGATCTCTCTTGCTCTCTCTCTCTCTCTGCCATGTGTGGACCCAGCAAGACTCCGCAACTGTGAGAAGTAAATGTTTGTTGTTTCAGCCATGCCACTGATGACATTTCGTTAGAGCAGCCCAAGCACACAAATACGACAGCCAAAAAGGTTTTGCTGGGACCCTCACAAAGGGAACCATGGGCTACACAACTTACAGTCGAGAAATCAACAAATGACATTCATGGGCGGAAATTCAAGAAAACACATGGAACTTGGAAGAGAAATCAGAAACACAAGTCATGATCTTTATAGGGGTCAGAGATAACCAAGGTATTTCGGTTTTGAAAAAGTGGGGTTAAGTGCCAAGGGATTAGGCATCTCCGATGTTTTTCAAAATCACTTCCTTTGGGAAGTCTTCCCTGGTCTCCTGCTGGTTTCTCCATGAAACTTTAGCAACTTATTCCACAGAGGTATTTCCAGGACAGCATCATCTACCCAGCCCTGTCTGCACACAGTGGGAACGGATGCATATCCTTTTTCGGTCCCCACTGAGTGCCAGGAAGAGCGAAAGCAAGATGCTCCGAGGATGCTGTGTTGGCAGCAATAACTTCATCGATCCTCATAACAAACCCTGGAAAGTGGTTGGTGTCATCATCCCATCTTACAGATAAGAAAACTGAGGCTCAGAAAGGTGAAGTAACTTGCCCGAGGTCATTCCATTCGTAAATGGAAGAAATGGGTTCCTAGCCCAAAGCGTCTGACTCTAGAGATCACACACTCATCACTATGCAGGACCGTCTCTCAGGCGTGTGTGTGTGTGTGTGTGTGTGTGTGTGTGTGTG
>NW_020176571.1:3828633-3841766 GCF_003031525.2 Neophocaena asiaeorientalis asiaeorientalis
GTGGGAGGAGGCGGGAGTCATTTGTTTCTGTCCTTTCAGACTCTTTGAGTGAAAGCTCCACACGTAAGGGGTAGATTGCAATTGCTTCTTAATAAAATAAGTTTTATTAATACATGTGTTTATAAAATACTTTTAATTTTGACGAGCTCTTTCTTCCAGAAATGAGGACTGGGGAAGGGGTGCGACACAGAGGCAGCTGGGGTGGTCATGGCCATTCATTCATTCATTCAGAAAATGCTCAGCAAGTCCCTTTCCTGAGCTAAATTCAGTGCAGGTGGCGGAGGCCTCTCTGGACATCAGGCCCTGTCTCTGCTCTGGCCCACTGTGCTCCAGGCCCCGCACTAGGGTCCTCTTCCTGTGATGCTGACTGGTGGTCAGCCTCGGTGGGGTTGCTGGTACCTGTGCAGACAGTCTCTGATGGAGACTTTGCCCAGGCATTCAGCGGCGACAAGAAAGGAATGTGCTTTCATTCTTCCCAGGCTCTACCTGGGTGCGCTGGAGCTGCTGTCACCAGGAGGCTTCTGTAAATAAAGCTGCTTAACCTCCTTAGCCGCTGGGAGCCGGCAGGAAAGCAGCATTGTGCCTCAGATTCCCCAAATTGTTGGGAGTGGGGGGTGATCCCACACAATCAGAGGGGCCTGCACTGGCTTGTCCGAGGGAGGGGAGCTGGGTTCGGGGTTTTCTCTCAGTCTGCTGCTCCGGGCATGCTCCGTGAGGCGTCTTTGCCAGCCCAGAGGGGCTGAGCAAATTCCCTGGACGTCAGGCAGCTGGGTGGTTTCCAGAAGCACTAACACTGCCACTTTCTCCCACTGGCGAGCTCCCCAGGGGCTTCCATGAGAAATCCCAGCTCCCCAGCCCAGCCCTTGAGGCTCACCACCCTGTAAAGTACCCAGAGCTATGCATCTGTGGGTCTCTGAGGCTTTTGCAATTTGTGAGGCCCTCTTTAAGAAAAAGGACACCAGCCAAATAGCTGGAGCCTCACCAGGTTTTGGGAGGGGTCCATGGCAGCCAGGAGGCCTGAAGCTCAGCTTCATTGGAATCATGTAAAGACCCCCATTGCCCACACTTGCCTTTTCAGTCTCTCTCTCTCTTGACTCCTACGTGGATCCCTCCAAGCCAGCCAACATCTGTGCTCAGAGGGCATCTTCCATATTCTGTTTGGCATCCTTACTCATGCTTCTGTGAGATAAGTCTACATGTAAATGACACTTAGCTCCTTGAGATACTAGATTAGCGACAATTCCTATTAGAGTAACTATGTTTCTGGGCGCCTCCTATGCATTGACTTTGTGCTAGATGCTTACATCCCACAAGGCAGGGAAAGATCAAAGGCCACTCTGTTCACACGAGGCACTACATCTCAGAGATGTTAAGTCACTTGCCATGGGTCCTATGGCTACTAAGTAGCCCTAAAAAGGTGTAAGTTAAAAATCACATCTTTCAGACTTCAAAGTCTAGGCTCTTTTATGCACACCAAACTGCCTTTATTCTGTTCTGTGTCTCTGTAACGTCCTCCATGAAGCCCAGTGCCGGACACACAGTAGTATTTTCCAAATCACTTACACCTTGATGAGAATGTTCCTTAGAGGGAAACAGGGCCACATATTTGCAATTGGGTCCCAGAAAAATTCAAGTCTTAGTGTTACCACTATACTAGACTCCTAAATGTTTACTATTTGATGCTTATTCACTGGCTTTTCCATCAGGCGCCCCATTTCTGCTTTTCACATGCAGACCTCGCCTACATGTACCGAGCAGCTATATCACAATAATGCCGGGGGGTGGGGTGGGGTGGGGAGAATCCCCTGAAATTCAACAGTGTACAGCTCTAAGCATCTACTTCTTGCTCTCGCCTCTGTGGCTCAGCTGGGCTTGGCTTGGTTTCTGGTCGGCTCCACGTGTCTCTCTTCCTCCTTGGGCCAGTGGTTTCCCAGGGTAAATGCGTCTCAGGGCAAAGAAAGGCACACAGAGGACCAGCCCCATCGCTAAAGCACATTCCAGCCTTTGCTCGTGCTACAACCTGTTGACCAAAGACAGTCATATGGCCAAGATCAAGGTCCAGGACAGGGAAGTCCACCCTGCCTACCATGAGAACACACAAGGGCAGAGATGCCTGACATCACTGCAGGGAGACCAGTGATCAAGGACCTCCGTGCAAAGTCTAAGAGAAAGATGCCCCCAGCTAACCTTCAAGCTCTCAAAATAGGTTTCCAGTCCATTCAAAGGGTGTCAGCATAATTCCTTTCAAAATTCTCCAAATCACTTTAACTTCAAATGCCAACAGACCTATGCTATGAAGTATTTTCAGAGAAGAGTAGGAAGAAAATGGCAAGCACTGAAAACTCAAAAATGCTGGGTGACCCAGCTTCCAAGAGAAAGCAGCCCACAGAAGTTGAAAACTACTTTTTAGTAGGACTCCAAAGGCACATAACTGGGGAGTAACTCAAGCTCATTTCCGAGTCTCTTGGTCTGGAGCAGGTGGGACCACAGTTAAAGGAGAGCCCCCCACCTCTCCACCTATAAAAGTTTCTGCTGAGGAACTCTTTCAGTCATTTGATATCAAGAAGGGAGGCAATTTTCATTCTTTCCCTGCACCGGGCCGTGAGTAAAAGTTTGGTGTCCTACCTGTATTTGAACTAGAAATCTGTCTGTTTAGTTGGACTAACTCTAGCCTGGGGGGGATGTCAGGTAAACAGAGGAAAGCAACTGGAATCCACTCACAATAAAACAAAGGAACGAAAGGTAAAAAAAAGCACTTTGGAATTCGCCAAGAAGAACCCCATACTTAAGTTGTCAGGGACGCATTCTCCTTTAAAACTGTTCTGTCATTGTTCCTGGAAATCAGTGCCAGTGATTACTTTTTAAAAGTAGAGAGGGATAAATTAGGAGGTTGGGATTAACATACACACACTACTATCTATAAAATAGACAACCAACAAGGACCTACTGTATAGCACAGGGAACTCTGCTTAGTATCCTGAAATAACCGATATGGGAAAACAGTCTGAAAAAGAAGAGATATATGTATATGTGTAACTGAGTCACTGTGCTGTACACCCGAAACTAATACAACATTGTAAATCCACTATAGTTCAATAAAATAAATAAATAAATAAAATATCTTTTGAGAAATATGTGTAGTAATCATGCATCTTTTAATGCAGCAAAAATAGGGTGTTATTTCTATGCATGGAATCATTAAAATAAACAGTTATTTAGTTATGTAATATATGATGTTATTTCTCCTTTATTTTATTTTCTGTTTCTTCTCTATTAGCCATGTGTTAATTATATACTAAAAAGAGGAAAAGGTTAAACTAAGAAAAGGAACAAGCTTACAATTTTTCTTCTTTTGGAAATGGCAAGTCATGGAGAAAATGTGTTTATAATGTGTCCCAAAGTGTATTCTGCAAACACTGGTTCTTCATGCATTAATGAAGGTCCTTGATAATTAATGGGGTCCTGGATAATTAAATTTGGAAAGATCTGTCTTAGACCAAATTAAAACCTTTAAAAACTACAAGAGGGAACAGCCAAGAAGAGGGCAGAGTAAGTAGCATTCCCAACCCTACCAGACCACTGATCCTTTTTCATCAAGAAGCTGCCCTCCAGGGTAGCGCATCTCGGGAATTACTATTTGAGGCCATCAGTGCCGAAGCATCAGTTCTGGTGTCGAGACAACAACCCATTTAGCAAGACTGGTGGACTGGACCGCTGCTAGCCACGATGCCAAGCAGGTCTGTGTTGCCCTCTCCTGGGTTTAGTGGACCCTACCCGCCCCCCCCAGTCCCATCTCCCGTCTTCTCCATCCTGCACACGCTGCCCTCTGCCCCGCAAAGCTTCAGTATCAGAGCCAATATGGGAGAGTGGACACGTGAGGACTCTTCGGTTGAGGCGAGATGCCGCCGCTCTGCGCCCTCATAGCAACTTGGGCTGTGCTTTTACATAATGATAATACACCTCATTCATCCTTTCAAGCCCAGTATTCATTCAAAAACATGGGCTGTACGTGAGCAAGATGCTGTACTAGGCACTAGGGATCCAGTGGTAAGAGAAACAAACACTCTCTTTACCTTCCTGGAGCTTAAATTCCGTCGAAGAGAATGAATAGGCAACAAAAGAATCTGTAAGACTGGTCCTGAGTTAATAATTGTTAAAACTGGGTGGTGGATACAAGGAGTTATCTTTACTATCCTCTCTACTTCTGTATATGTGTGAAATTTTCCATAAAAAAGTTTTTTTTAACGTAAATAACAGAATCACACAACTAAATGCAAAATTCCGTTGGTGACAAGTATTCTGAAGGACGGAGACAGATGGTATGATATGAGCACTTAAGGGAGAGAATCACAGTAGGTGGGGAAGGTTTCCTCAGAGGAAGCAATGAGTGAGCTGATTTCTCTAGAAATCGGGTCACCAAATAGCTACAGGACGGGGGAGGAGACCTCCAGCAGAGGGGACAGCAAGAGCACAGGGCTTGAGTAGAGAGCATCACACACATGGGACCCAAGGAAGCGAGTGGCTGGAACCCTGGGGTAGAGAGGATGCTGGGGGAGAAGCCAGAGAAGTGGGAGTGGCCTGGCCGGGGCTAGTCTGGGACCACCCAGGAAAGCAATAAGTTCTGCTCATCTCTAGCCCTGCGTAGCCTCTATGTCTGTGGAACAAGTCTGCAAATGAATAAATAAAGCATGAGTGAAATGACCAGGGTTAGACAGAGGAGGGGTCAGGGCCAGGTGCAGCCAGGTAGTCGAGGTCCGCAGATGTTCTGCCCTTTAGGGACCCACTACCCTGGTCCATCCATTCCCGCCTCTGAGATGAGCCGTGGTTGGAGGAGAGCATCTTCCCGCTCTGACGCTTCCTTCCACCTGGAGCTGTCACTGGCCTCCCTGACACCCCGCCTCTCCACCTCCCCACACCCACTCTGTCCCAGGGAGGTGGACGGTGTATTTCATTGGCAAATTTGGAAGGAGAAGCTGGGCGGCCCTTTCCTCTCTTTTTCTTTTGGAAGCCGGCTGCCCACACAAGCCTGCGTCCTGCCCGCTACTCTGTGCTCTCAGTTTTACCAGAGGCCTGGCCCCAGAGAAGGCGGCACAGCCCTGCTGCGGCTGAGTGGACAGTCTGCCCAAAGCTGGTGTTTCATGGAGTGAGCCCTCTCGCCCGTAGACATAGATCACTTTCTCCAATTTGTCAATAATGAAAAGGACAGTTCAGCTCCCATGACTTCCTCCTTTGCCTTATTCCCCTGATGGCTCTGAATCAGGATGGGACGGAGGAATGTTATTTATTGAATCAAGGCTCCCACCGTGTCTCCTAAAGAAAGTCACCCTGGGGGGGCTCCCAGCATTGGAGGGGTCACCTGTCCATGACCCCCCAGGTCACAGTCCTTGCTCTCCTGAAGCTTCTGCTTAAACTTCCTGTTTCTTTGCTTTTAGTCTTTGCTGGAAGATCTGACTCTCATTCTTTTATTCATTTATTAAGTAAAGTGGAGAAGGTTCCTTCTCCCATGGGGCTTACAGGCTACTGAGAATCCACAGAAAGAAACACAATAAAAAGCCAAGATAGGGAATTCCCTGGCTGACCAGTGGTTAGGTGCTTTCACTGCTGAGGGTCCGGGTTCGATCCCTGGTCGGGGAACTGAGAACCCGCAAGCTGCGCGTCATGGCCAAAAAAAAAAAGCCAAGTTAATTTCAGAGAGTAACAACTACTATAGAAACAATCTAAGGCAACATGATAGAGTATCTGTGGGCAACTTTAGATTATGTAGCAGGAAGTGGTATTTAAGTGTAAAAGCAAATGACAAGAAGGAAGTAGCCACGCAAACTTCTGGGCAGAGGGAACAGCAAATGCCCTGAGGTAGGAATGAGCTTCACGTGTCTGAGAAAGAGAAATAATGATGTTACGGCACAGGAAAGATGGGGGCAGGATGCAGGCTGAAGGCGGGTTGGCAGGAGCAAGCCACATGGGGTCTCGTGGGCTTTTTTTTATAACATATCAGGAAGAACCCTGGGCCTTTCCCACAATTGTCACTGTGTCCATGATGGGTCATCCCTCTTATTCAGTAGAAAATTTAGATTATAAATGAATAAGAGCTCAAAGTTTGAAGCGCCGCCCTTTCAGTCATATCCATGGTTGCTTGTTGGGTTTTTGTTTGTGTTTGTTTTGACTTTTAAGAATTACAGTAAAGGGTCAATGCTTCACCCAAATAAGTGAGTCACTAATAGTAGAATCTCAGGCAGTTCTGGGGAAAAACTTGGGGATTCCTTCAAGTCTCCAGACTAGGGTCATAGGCAGGGACAAACTAGGACTGAAAAAATGCAGTAACAGTGGGAGGAAAAAGCAAAACAGAGTGCCAATTATTTCAGTGAAAAAGCAAAGACACGAAAAGTGCATCCCCCAAAGAGAGAAGCACGTGGTGACACCTCTGGGGAAGTCCCCTCGTCACCTGCTGAGCGCTTGGAGAAGTACACCTGAAGAGCAGAGGGGAGGGTACCTGAGTAAGCCGCCTTTTGGGGTTCATTGTTCAGAGCCGGTGCTGTTGGGGAAGATGGGTGTGGGGAAGACTCTCACGCTCGGGCCGGAAAATACCCCACCCGAACTAAAAACGCCATTCTTCTCACTCTGCCCTGCCAAGAACCAATCTCCAGGCACTGCAGACACACAGGAGAGGGGCGCCCACAGGAAAGCCCCCAACCCTCCAAGCAGCCAGAAAGCAGCCTTGCACCCAGCTAACCTGACCGGCTGTAGAGTCTTCAGACACACCTGTCACTTCCTGCAGAAGCCGATGAGGTTTTGTTTCTAGTAACCAAGTCTCCCCACCGGGAGAAGCCTTACGAGGTCACAGTCTGTCGCTATCACAGGATAGTTGGGATTTCCCCTGATCTTAAAAAGCCCCAGCATCCCGGGGGTCTCTAATTCCTGCATCTGCAGAGACCTTCAGCGAGGTGCCCTGTACTCTTCTCTGAGCTGCAAACCTGCTAGATTCCCACACTTCCCAAACAGGCAGAAGTTCCCAGCGTGCTTTGGAGCACTCCGTCCTTTGATCTGGGTGCCGCTGTGCTATCAGGAGCAGAAATCAGGAAGAAGCGCTCTGCTTTGCCACACAGCCAAATGAACGAGCACGAACTCCCCTGGACGGTCCCCTTGGCTTGCGGTGCCGGGGGCGCTGATTAGCAGGGAGCGCCGCAGAGCAGCCTGTTAGCCTGTCTTCTTCCCTCCTTGGTCTCTATCTACAGATTGAAGCCTGAAACCTGCCCTACAGAGAGAGGGAGAGCGAGCGAGCTCACGGGGGAGACCCGCATCAGCCGGGAACCAGCGCAATCAAAAGCAAACAAATCTATTCCGAAAAGCCAGGGCGGCGGCATGCAGGGCTGTCCCCCAACTGTTTGAGTTTAGTTCCTCTCTGAGCGTGAGGCCGGAAGGGCTTTCTGAAAACAACCCCCCGCCTCCTTTCCAAGTTCAGTTCATTTCCATCCAGAAAACTTCCACTGGACGTCTGTAATGTTCCAAGCTGACTCTGATACGCTCTCCCCTCCGGGAGCTCCCGGGGAGGGGGAAGGGGCAGCTAGAGTGAGGTTTGCAAACTGGCGCTCCCCGGGCCAACGTGGTCCAAGGCCTGGTTTTACAGGACCCGCCAGCTTTTTACTTGGTTTTGTAAAAATCAAAAGAGGAATTGTATGTGGGGGCATGTGGAAATTGGATGAAATTCAGATCTCAGCGTCCACAGGTAAAGTTTTATTGGGACACAGCCCTGCCCTTGGTTTCCCCACGGTCCATGGGTGCTTTGGCCCTAAGGTGGCTGCAGTGAGTACTTGCGACAGAGGCCACATGGCCCACAAAGCCCAGAGTGTTTGCTCTCTGGCCCTTTACCGAGCAAGTTTGCTGACCCTTGGGCTAGAGTTCTGTCTCCAGCGGTAATAACGTAAGGTCATTTCCAAAGATAAGAAAATTCCCATGCCGTCGAAGCGTTCTTGGGTCTCTTATTATTTATAACAAATGACTTGACGACTTGGTGAACTGCCACTCTGCTATGTGGACGTGGGGTTTCTAATAGTCTGGGGGGAAAGGACTCAGCCTCTCCAAAGAAGGTTCTGAAGTGAGATTACAGTAAGTATTGGAGAGGGAAGAGTGTCCTGGGTGACACTCAGAGTCAGACCTCCTGGGCGCAAATCTGAGCCCCACCACTAGCCAGAGGAACCTTGGACAAGATGCTTAACTTGGCTGTTTCAGTTTCTTGACCTATAAATTGGGCATAAGAAAAATATTTACCTACTAGGGCTTTCCTAAAGATTAGTTAATTAAAAGATATAAAGCATTTAAAAGATTGCCCATGATTATTAGTGAGAAATGTCACAACTCTTGCATTTCTTTAAAGCTTACATGCTCGTACACTGTCATTTAGTGACTAGTGAAGCTGGCTAACGTCTGCTGTGCTCTTCTAAGGAAGTTGGTTTGCTTGTTTGTTTTGAAACAATCTTTGGCTGGAGAAAAGGGGCTCCTCGTGCGTCGTTGGTAGTATTGTAAATTGGAACAGCCGCTATGGAAAACACTATGGAGGTTCCTCCAAAAATTAAAAATAAAACTGCCATATGATCCAGCAATTTCATTTCTGGGTATTTATCCAAAGAAAATGAAAACACATATTTGAAAAGATGGATCCACACAAGTGTTCATTGCAGCATTAGATACGGTAGCCAAGATACAGAAGCAACTTAAGTGTCCATTGATAGATGAGTGGATAAAGAAGGTGTGGGGTGTGTGTGTGTGTGTGTGTGTGTGTAAAGGAAATGCTACTCAGCCATACAAAAATGAGCTCTTACCATTTGTGACAGTGTGGGTGAATCTAGAGGGTGTTATGCTAAGTGAACTGAGAGAGACAAATACAGTATGATCTCACTTACCTGGGAAATCTAAAAACAAAACAAACAAACAAAATGAAAGCAGTCTCATAGATACAGAGAAACATCAGTAGTTGCCAGACGGAAGGGGGAAATGGGAGGGCGAAGAAGGTGAAGAGGTACAGACCTCTGGAGAGAAAATACACGAGGCACAGGGATGTAATACAGCACATAAAGAATACGCTCCATAATACTGTAATACTTTCTATGGGGACGGATGGTTACTACATGCACCACGGTGATCATTTCATAATGCAGGCAAATGTCCAGTCACTACAGTACACCTGAAACTAGCGTCATATTGTCAACTATGTTTCGATTAAATAAAAGAATGTAAACAAACTTGAGCAGTAAGTTAAGGGAAGTTAACCGGTCGTACAATGAAGCTGAAATGTCTCTAGAGAAAAACCATCACAAAGGAATGACGTAATTTCATTCACTGTAGAGAATAGGGGTCAGCTGAGTGCTAAACCCAGCGAGATAAGCAGGATGTGTTTTTCTGTCGAACGTTAAGAGAAGTTTCTTGTGGCAGCAAACTACAGAGCAGAGGGTTAAAAGAGGTAAAGACTCATTATCCCTGATAACCAACCACGACAGAACAGAGAAAAGCTAGTTCGTAGCTGTTAAAAATAAATCCGAACGCCCCACTTAGTGAAAACTGTACACTGTGCTCTGTAATGACCTATATGGGAAAAGAATCTGAGAAAGAGTGGATACATATAGATGTATAACATTCACTTTGCTGTAAAAACTGAAACTAACAAACATTGTAAATCAACTGCATTCCGATAAAAAATGTTTTAAATGTGAAGTTAACTACAGATAGACTTAACGTTTTTCTGTGTGTTATATCATTTTTGAGCTTTGATCTAATTGGCACAAGCAGACATTAGGGAATGATTTCAATGGGTGTTAAGACTTTCATAAAGAATGACATTTTTGTAGCAAATTCAAGAACTTTTTAAAGTTATCTTCGACTGTAGGGAAATCTTGAGGCCCATAGACCCCCAGCAGGCATCATTGTCCTTTGAGGTGGTAACTCCGCCAAGGGCACAGAGACTGCTAGGAAGAACGCACGGGAGTCTCCAAGGCTTGCTTCGTGACCCTCAACCTCTTGAGTCACGGTCAATATCCCAGTGTGACAAAGGGGGTGGTGATTCTGGTGAAGGAGCCGCGAACATCAGCCCCGTGACCTTCAACAACCCGGTTACATCTCTGACCTCAGTCTTCTCATCTGACAAAAGAGGGCAGCCGACGGGTTGAACTTTGGGTTTCCTCTGAGTTATTAGCAGCCATGACCTTTAAGTTGCAAACTGGCAGCATGACTTTTGTCATCTCTGCTACTGTATTTGGTCAACGTTTGAGGGTCTATAGCAGGGGCAGGTATGGGGGAAGGAAACGGGTAAAACGATGATTTACAGATATTCTAACACTTATTTTCTCTTTCTGTGAAAGAAACTCTAAAGAAACCGAGAGGGTCGGTTTCAATTTGAACTTTCTGCCTTCTGTTAAACATCTGATGTGGGCTGATCTGAACATGACACGGTCCCTGATGGGAGAACTGCTTATCACCGTGTCCACGTATTTCTGTATTAATTCATAGCAGGATGGCGAGGAAGGAACCAGGAAGAACCTGGGTAATCCCATGAATGCACCCCTTTAGTTAGATAATCTATAGTATTTATGATTTGGGGGAACCACGACTTGGCATGCCCCGTTTCTTTTCCCAGCCTCATCTCTTTCTACTCACCCTCCTGCCTCTTAACTTCAGTCAAGGGAATCTGCTCCTTTCCTTTGCCTCTACTGAGGTCAGACTATTTTCTATAAATCAGGGCACGACACTCAGCCCCAAGGGGAAGAGGGATGACCTTAGCCACCGGCTGCAATTACACTGCTTAAAAAATTTAGGTGTGCCCGGGGCACTTCTGCTACAGTCCTGTTAGAGCTGCACTGCTCAGACTTGGGGGGTCTATAACACCCTTACTTTGAAACCAAAGAAAGAAAGATCAGTGCTTTGGGCGAGTGTCTTAAGTCAGTTCTTCAACAGGCACCCGGAGATGGAGGTTGACAGGGGAGTGACTGTGGGAAAAATACTTATGGGGAAGTAGGACAGTCCCAACAGCCCCAGATGCTCCCACGGGGAATTCTGGAGAATAACTGAGATGCCTTCTAAGAGTTGTCCTGCCCTGAGGAAAGGGGGCCAGGCCTCCATATACCCCCATCCACCTGTCATCGGATGTGGCCTGCCCCTTTGGAGTACATGACCCTGGGTCAGGTGGCTGTCTTCAGCAGAGGGCAATTCCCAGAGATGCACCAGCGCACTACACTTCCAGCATCTGGGAGAATGAGCGCTTCATCCGGAAGGTGGATTCAGGGCAGTTTGTCACCGCACACACCACAGTGTGCTTTCACTGTGAGTTTGGAGGAGGGAGGGGAGATTTTCATCACTTGGGTACCATACACAGGAGGTGGCTGCTTGTTTCACCCTGGGTTCCTCAGTGGCAGGCCACGGAAACCAAGGCAGGATCCCTTCATCTACTGATGGGACCAAAAGCATAGGAACCTGCAGAACTAGGTGTGGACGCAGAGGAGAAACCAGGGCTGGCATCACCACAGCTTCTGGAACCCTCATCCGGCTACTGGCCTGGGAATTAACACCCTCCGGTCTTTGTGGCGATGGTGTTGGTTCATCCTTCCAGCTCTCGGCTCAAGACCTCAAGGACTGGCAAAGAGAGTCTGATTGGCTTAGTTAAATTCACGTACCACCACTTAGCTAGGGGCGCACAAAGGATGGTCTCCCCCAAACTGCACACAATGGGGGTGGGATGCCACGAGGCAGGGGATATATATGCTGAGACACACACACACACACATTCACATATGCACACACAAACCTATAAACGTTTAAAAGTGGCCCATAATTAGCCAGGAGGACGCATCCCTCTTCCCCATCCATCCTCGAAAAGGTATGAAAAATCATTGTGGCTCAGACATCATTCTGGTGCAAAGAGGATGCAGGACACCTTGGTGAGAGTGACATCACGCCCCCAGGTCCCCAAAGGAAACGGCATTTCAAAATGAGCAAGATGAAGTTCTAATCATCGAAACAGGTTCCTTTCTTAAAGAAGAAAAACAAACGCAATGTCTTCTCACTGGGAAGTTTCCCATCAGAAGTTTCTAGAGACCGAAACAGCAAAACAGTCTTCAGTAGAGTCCAATTAACACTGGACTTGCCCTGCAGTTGTTTTGCTGCCCTTTCCCCCCTTTATCGCAGGGAGGTTAAGACTAAGGCAGGTGACGCCCAGGAGATGGAGTGCCTATTCACTGCCCGCGGTGCCAGGTGGGCCAAGGTTCACAAAGGGTATCTTTAGGTCACTTCTTGCACGTTGTAAGTTATACAACAGGCAGCTGTTTCCCCGGGAGGAAGAGGGAGACCTCTTCACTAAGTGTGGCACGGCGCAGGCTCTCAATGTGTGTTGGAAGGAAGGAAGGAAGGAAGGAAGAAAGGAAGGAAGGAAGGAAGGAAGGGAAGGAGGGAGGGAGGAAAGGGAGGGAGGGAGGGAGGGGAGGGAGGGAGACAGAAAGGGGTAAGGAAGCCTACCCCTGACTCAGCAGCATCTAGATCACAGGTGGATCACACATCCTCCTCAGGCATGACCTTTTCTGACTAGATCCCCTGTGCAGAGATCTAGGATTATTGAGGAACCTCCCCCTCATTAACAAAAGAGTACGGGTGTAAGTCAGGGGTAGGAAAGAGGTGTCCTGGAGTTCTGCTGATTAGTGATTTATCTGAAGAACTAATGATTGAGAGGCTAACAGTTCTATAATAGAAATGTGTAAACCCTTCTAATCCAACCATCTTATTTTACAAATGAAGACACCAAGGGCTAGAAAAATAATGTGGGACTTCTGCTTCCGGCAAAATGGAGCAGCATTTTGGACCTTATTTATCATGTGACTTAAACCAAAAAAAAAAAGTCTCTCTGGATCTGCATGTCTTTCTTTTCTCTGAAAACCAACTCAGGACTGGAGAGCAGGGCTGGGACTAAGGTGAGGCAAGTGAGGCATTCCTGCCCAGCTCTGAGGGCGAGGGCCACCTCAATCTGCCCGCTTGGCACTCTGCTTGCCTCCAGGGGACAATTGTGTGTGACTGAGGTGAAGGTCCAGGTAAAGGTCTCGGCTGAGTGCTGGGAGCTGCATTTTCTGCCTCCTCTTTCATGTGGCTTTGGTTTGGCCTCT